>NC_066597.1:1287500-1382500 GCF_905475345.1 Vespula vulgaris | reverse complement strand
AACGACGGACTCGCACGATGGACTCCCCGCGAACGCGCGGCGACGACTGATCGACGATCGAGCGTCTACGCTCGAGCACATGGCCGCGCGCGCGAGCGCGAACTTCCATCCTACCTCCCACCACCCTCCTCACCACCACCACACGCACTCACACACGCGTACTCCTTCTCTTTCTCTCTTTCTCTCTCTCTCTCTCTTTCGCTCTCTCTTTCGGTCTCTTCGTCTCTCTCTTTGTCTCTCTTTCTCTCGGTCTATCTACATGCTATCCTCTGTTTCTTTCTTCCCATGTGTGTATCACTACGAACACACGATGTCCCACGTCCACGCCCCCATAGTAAACGCATTTTCATCGTGTTCGGCTCTTAAACCATCGGCTCTTCCCTTTCAGTACACGGTTTTGTTTCTGAAAATACTCTCCTAGAAATCAGGAAACTTCAATATTTGAACTCCTTCCAAATCAAGAACTTCGATTTTGTTCGCGGAATTCTAATCGAAATTTTAGATAATCAAAGAAGTCGTCGCTTGTTTAAAAGCTTTCGTATATATGTATATATATATAAATTTTCTATCAGTAAAACTAAGCATGATATGGCATAGAAATATTTCAGCTCAACTAAAATATGAATTAATGACAAAGATCGAGAGATATTAATGAATATTGTGATTGACAAATGAGGATAATATGTTTGAAATACGTATGTATTTCTTGGAACTCGAATGTTAACTAATATAGAAAATTCTGATCGTAAAATGTTAAAGTATGATTGGAAAACGTTCAAGTTATTGAATAAGAGGAAAATATCGTAACCAGACCAGATTGCCAATAGTCAGGGAGGATCGGAGAAAGCACTCGAAGTAAGAAAGATTTCCAAGTATTAAAGTCATCGGTTTGACGATAGAATCGCCGAAAGAATACAACATTGTCTCTTTTTGAAAATTCACAGAAATCCAATTCCTCTATTACACTCCATTTCCAAAGTTTGCCTCTGTTTGATAGAGAAGATCTACTCTCGGGCTATTTGCTATCGTCATATTTCTATGCCGTTAGGTGAAAGAGGATTTGTGCTTTCATAGACACGATCCATCTACCACCTTGACAGTTAAGAGAAAGAGACCGAATGGTACGCGCACCAGTTGTATCTTAATGAGCTATAATAATTGAAATAGGAAGTTAGATTTGTCTTCCCTACGTTAGTCTTTGCCAAAGTTCTAACAATAAATTGAAATAAATCTTTTGAATTCTCTCGTAATGATACTCTTAAAATATATATATATATATACACACGCACACACATGTCTAAAAAGCATTTAATAAGAAACGATACAGCATTCAGGTAAAGCACCAAAATAATAATAACAAGAACAACAACAACAACAACAAAAAGAAGAAGAAGAAGAAGAAGAAGAAATAAATAAATCCCAAGACGAACTTGGAAGTATTTGCAGTGTAGATAATTTAGTAGAAAAAAGGAAAAGGAAGAAGCTTTGAAGCTTTTCTTCGTCGAGAGGGAGCATCCTTTTTTATTAAAACGCACTTGTAGAAAAAGTAAGAGACCCAAGAAACTTGGTGAAAAAGACGAAACCTCTTTTTCGGGGGGACAACTCGTTCGCGTCAAAGAAGATCAATGTGTAACAATGTATGTGTTCTGTGAAAAAACACAGACAGTGAGATAGAGAGAGAAAGAGAGAAAAAGAGAGAAAGAGAGAGAGAGAGAGAGAGAGAGAGAGACTCTCAGTGTTCACCTATAAATCCGTAAGATGCCGTCATGCGAAGATCGTTAAGAAAAATACGTGCTTCGATGAGATGAGGTAAGGCAAAGATGAAAGCGGCATACTCGAAAGTGTAGATATGTATGTAGTGTTGAAAAGTTGGATGACGTTGGTCATCTTCTACGTCATCCAGAAAAATCTTAAGTGCTATGTCCAACGTGTTCCGACTCTTCGAGACTACACGACTACACGACTATTTCTCTCGTTCCTTCGCATTTCTTTTCAACCAACTTGAATCCAACCAAGATTCTCACGATACCAAAGTCCCATCGACGTTTTTACGTTCTGCGAAAATGTCATCTTTAATGCGAAAATAAAGACTTAAAAGTTTTCCTGACCGTCACTATACCTATTGTCAAGCAAACGAAGTATGTTTTAATTAACAAAGAAAAATATAGAAGCCTATCACTTTGATCCAAGCATTTTGCTCTATACGATGCAATCTCTTGTTTTTTCTCTCTCCGTTTTCTTTTCTTTTCTGAAAACTTAACGAATTAATTTATTCTAATCCAAACAACAACAACAACAACAATAACAGCAACGCGAACGAAGATCGGATTCCTCTGAAGATTATCAAATACACGATATCGCGTAACTATAGATAAGGCATCGAAACCTTCGAATTGTAGATTAAATTAATGATTATATCTGTCTCTTCGTATTGAAAACTAAATCGTTTAACATCGAAACAAAAACGAAAAAGAAAAAAAAAAGTTATTTTTTTGTTAATAAATATCTCGATCGAATTTTTTGAAAGATAATAGAGAACTATTATGAGTGGGTAATCTTTGAAGTATCTAAGTACTGTTCTACTAACAATGGATCCGAAAAATGCTTCCCATTAACAGAAATTACACGATTGAACAATTTAGAACTTTGTTACGGTCTTTCTCTAATATCAAAAACGATTTCTATTCGGAATATCACAACACATTTAACATAATGCAGATACAATCGTACGAAGTTGGTTCTTCTGTTAGAAAAACTTTAACGATACTCTATAACTATGAGAATATATTATTCATAAGAAGAATGATCGTTTAAAACGCGCGCAAGCATAACTTGACGTCACGTTCGACGTTCGACCACAATACCAAGAATCCCATCGGTAGTAGTGACTCGTTCGTTGGGGATTGATGAAAATAGGAAATTCTAACCGGCTCGACGATAAATCGTCGTCGTGGTTGGAGTTATAAGAAGGATTAAAAATTGCGCCGCAGGGAAGTTGGCTTAACGGAAATGCAACGTAGAGAAGTAAAGGGGGCTCGGCTTAAACGCGATTCTGATTCTGGATCCCCTTACCGGAGTGCTGGAGTGAACATTGAATCTCTGGTTTCCCAGATGATTCGGCACTTTCAGCTTCTTCGTTCGTCGACTTGATTTATTTTATTTCTTTTTTTTTTTCCTTGCTATTTCCTCGATAAAATTCTATCTTCGAAAGGAATAAATGTCATAATTGCTCTAGCGAAAAGTCGAAGTCAAAAAAAAAAGACTACAAAACGTACGACTTACGTAGATTACAAAATGTTATTGTCGTTGTTATTATTATTATTGTTGTTGTTGTTGTTGTTGTTGATGTTGTTGGGGGCCGGACTATATTCGCGTTTTATTCAACGAAGCGAGAACAATACTTGGACGAGGTGTCGGTGAAGCGTATCCAGGTACGAGCAACGAGAAATACGACAAAGCCCTTCAATAAATAGGACAACATATAAAGCATCAGGAGTATGCAGTTACATCGGCTTACTGTAAATCTACACTACGGGTAGAGAAGTTCGATGAATCCCGCGATAGATTTTAATTAAATTTCCGCGGGGCTCGTCTAACCGTTGGCTCTTCTCACGATCGAACTCGCGAGACTCTAGCGTTCATCGTCGATTCAACGTAAAACTAGATACATATATATATATATATATATATATATATATATGTACATATATATAAATGTATATACGATACATTCGTAGACAGGTAGTCAAAGTATATATAAGAACACGTAAGAATATATCGCGTACCCTTGACACGATCAGTTGGATCGTTGCCTCGCGCAATTAAAGAGCCATAGCAAAGAGACATACGTTATTAAGTCTAAAGTAAGTACTTACTTATTTACTTACTTACTTACTTACTTTTCCTAAGTAAAGCTATACGTAAAAGACATATATGAGATATTAATAATAGAAAAGCCGCGCGATTTTCTTCACGAGAAACCTGTTATTTCCCACCCTCCGATTATTTCTTTTCCAAAGTAAACCACGATATTTCGTTTGGTTTGGATCTTGGATATATGGTTGGCGATCGTTGACCGTGCCGAGGTATCCACCTCAACGGAATTTGGTTAGTCCGCTTTTCAAGACCTCTTTCCTCGTTCCTCCAACGACACGTGGACAATCTCTGTTCATATGTCTTGTCTGCACATCCCTATCTCTTTCGGTTTCTTTAAGAAATCGAATATAATGTGTGTGTATGTATGTATGTATATATATATATATATATATATATATATATATATATATATATATATATGTACCATGTGTATCTGTCTCTGTATGTGTATGTGCACGAACAACACTCTTTGCAATTGGCAAGGGAGACAAATGCGACGGGACAGAAATTGGCTGTGGCAAGTTGAAGAGAAGAGGGACTCAGAGAAGAAGAAGAAGAAGAAGAAGAAGAAGAAGAAGAAGAAGAAGAAGAAGAAGAAGAAGCACAAGAAGAAGAAGAAGAAGTAGAAAAAGAAGAGAAGAAAGAGAGACAGAGAAAAGGTTTGGACGGAGTTGAGATGGTCGGTGCCAACCTCAAGTTATTCGCATAACTATCCTGTCGTCCACTTCCTCCTCCTCCTCCTCCTCCTCCTCTTCCTCCTCCTCCTTCTCTTCCTCATCATCTTTCTTCTTCTTCTTCTTCTTCTTCTTCTTCTTCGTCTTCGTCTTCGTCTTCATCTTCGTCTTCTTCTTCTACTACTACTATTACTATTACTATTACTACTACTACTACTACTACTACTACTACTACTACTACTACTACTACTACTACTACTACTACTACTACTACTACTACTACTACTACTACTTTTCTCCCTACTACCATTCCCTACTCTCCTTCTTCTACTTCAACCACAAGACCTAGTCTCGGCCCCCTTTTATTCATAGAATAAACAGGCAGAGCAAAGCAACGCGTTCGGAAAAGCCACGACGTCGACGGAGATGCCTGCAGCTGGGCACATTGATGTGATAGGTATATGTATGCCTTCTTCTACTTTATACATTTGATCGAACGAGTACGAAAGTTTTCACAGTAATTTGAACGAGTTATATCTCTCTAGTCACTTTCTATCTCACGAATCTTGACGCTGTCATTTATATTCCAACTTCTTCAAATACCACAGACCTACACCTAGACATACATGTACACGGATTTGCATGTACATAGAATATATATATATATACACACACGATTATTCTCATCAATTTTACTGTTTCCCGCAGTATCAGGTCAAACGTTACTTCGTTTTAAGTTGAAGACATATCCGCAGTCCAGTAGGTATAATACATACAAGGGACAACGCAATGCGGTGTACATGAGAAATGATGATAATGCATTATGCAAAAAGATATGACATGGGGGGGGGGAATGGTTGGAAGAGGGCGATGGTAGGGATATAGTTGAGAGGGCGTGAAAGAAACGTGTGGATCTTATCGAATGAAAAATGTACGTCTCGAAGAATGAATCATACAGTTCGGTGACATATCTACGAACTTGAGAAAGACATAGGAAACTTCTTTCTCGTACTTTTGTTGTCCAGTTTTGGTAAGTATGATAAAAAATGACGTCTAAGGTTGGCAGAGTATAAAGAAAAAAAAAGAAAAGAAGAAAGGAAAAGGTAGACGTAAGAAAAAATGGAAAGACAGAGAGAGAGATAAAGACGAAGTAGGAAAGCAGAAAGACGAGGACACTTGCCGTAGGAAACTATATTTAGAGCGAGCACGTGGCGGCCGGGTTAGTAGTATCTTAGACCCGAAGAAAAGCTTATGGCAATGTGTGGGTACCTGTTGCCCCTTTAGCTCTTATGCTCAGAATCAAATAAAAAAAAAAAAAGAAAAGAAAGATGAGATTTTCCACTCGATTTTCCTTCGATTACGTTAATAATATCCTGAAAAAGGAAAGAACATTCCGAAACTTCGTTCTCGCCGATCAACTCAGTCGTCAGTTAGTCCTAAAAATCGAAAAAAATTCTTAGACACGTCGAGAAACAGGGTTAACCGTTTGATCGATCCCATTGGAACCAGGCCAAAGTGAAACCATTGATTTTTATTATACAAACCCAACGAAATATATATACGATAAATATATAATGAAATATATTTTTTTTTTTTTCTATAGATATTATTGTTTTAATGGAATCTTCTTTTATATAGAAAGTGTTTGTAAAGATCGTCTGTAACGTGACAGGTGTGTCCGTCATTCGTCGTATAATTTAAGATTGAGATATATAGAAGAAAAGGTGTAGGTGTAGATTGAGAAGAGTAAGTAAATCATAAAGAGGAAAAGTCCAATGAACTTGAAAGATGAATCATATATGTCGGTGATAAAAGAGAATTTACGATCGTTTTCTAAGTTACCTCCAATTGTCATTCTTTCGTTGTTGTTTGCAATTAACAAACTTTTGAGAGAAATATTTTTTACGCGTGTTTAATGAAATCAACAATTTTTTTAAGTTCCTCGTTAACGAGTTGATTGAAAGAATAGATAGGAGAAAAAATATAAACAAAAAGAACAAAAAAAGGAAAAAAAAAAGTGTGTGCGCGTTGGAAAGAAGATTTGAAAAAAATAAATAAATAAAAGAAAAAAAAAAGGAAAGGAAAGAAATAAAAAGCGAATATAGCAGTTTCAGAAAGATGCATTCGCAGGAGATCCGAGTAGTCGGCTTTCTGGTTCAAGGTTAACTTCTCTACCATCGAGAGTGAGAAAAAGAGAAAGAGAGAGTGATTGAATGAGTGAGCGAGATAGTGAGAAAAAGAGAGGGGGGGAAGAGAGGGGATATGAGAGAGGGGGAAAGAAAGAGAGAGAGAGAGAGGAAGGGAGGGAGGGAGTCGCCGTATAGTTGTTCAGATGAAAGTCTTACGTAAAAGAGTTGTTATGTAAGAACCGTTACATCGGTCTAGATGATGTTACGTGACGCAACGCCATAAGAGTACCGTAATTTAAGGAAAAATGACCATTACACGTGAAGATAAGAACAGAAGCTTTCATAAGAGAAGTAAATCGTGCAGAAAACAAAACAACCAGTCCGAGAGTGTTGACGGATTTTTCTTCATCTCTTTAATCTTCATCTTCCCTGTCTCTCTCCGTTCCCACCCTTTCTATATTCTCTGAAGCCAACGGAACAAAGAAACGTTTATACGTGCACACATATATACATGAAATAGAGAAAGAGAGAGAGAGAGAGAGAGAGAAATTTAGGTATATATATACTACGTTTGTTACAATCGCATATCAACAGGACATTGTCGCGAAACGATATAAGAGCTTTGAAGAGGTATCTTTCGCTCTCTCTCTCTCTCTCTCTCTCTTTCTCTTTCTCTTTCTCTCTCTCTCTCTATTTCTGTCTTTCTCTTTCTGCTCGAGAGTACAATAAATTCGTGCTGCTGATCCCCAGAGGAGGTAAAAAATAAAAAAGAAAAAGAAAAAAGAGACAGAGGGAAAAAGAGAGAGAGAGAAGAAAAATCGGAGCATCGTCCTGATTCTTCTTTCTCTCTTTTTTTTTTCCTCTCTTTCCTCGAGAGAGTTTCAACGATTTCGTAATACTCTCGTTAATCTACAAGAGATACATACGTAGGTTGAGTTTTTTTTTATTTTCTTTTTTTTCTTTTTTTCTTTCTTTCTTTTTTTAGAGAGTTCCTTAAACGCATAAGATTAACGAATGAAAAGCATAATTGAAATTAAAATGAAAGTAGAAGGGACAGGGAGCAAATAAAAATATATATATATATATAAAAAAAAAAAAAAGAAATAGACTGGGTGGTTAAAATCGCTCTTCCACTTTCACCCGTAACGTAGCAGTGAAGGGCTTATCGAGAGACTGTGTAATCTCTCTGAAAGACCTGACGTGAAAATCGAAAGGAAATAACTAGAAAAATATAAATCACGTGGAGAGAAGTGGGGGAAAGAAGAGAGAGAAAAAAAAAGAGAGGAAGAAAAATAAAATAAATAAAAACGAATAAATAAAATACTTCAATTTCCTGTTTCCTTTAGAACCTGTTAGACAAGAACAAAAATGATCTCGTGTCAAATTTATCATGATCTCGTAAAGCCGCGGAAACGTATAATACATACGTATACATCTATCTTTCTCTCACTATCGCTCTCTCTCTCTCTCTCTCTCCCTTACACACACACTCTCTCTCTTTCTCTTTCTGAAAATATATCGATGTGTTCCAAGTTTTTGGAAAGATCAAGGTCTCAATGATTTGCCAAGAATTGGAAATTAACATTAACCTGTTAAAAGAATAAATTAATTCATCGCGAAGATCTCATTTATCTTACTGATAAAAGAATAAATAAATCATTTTTTTGTTTTTCCTTCGAATAAAAAAAAAGTAAAAAAAGAGAAAGAAAACAAGAAAAAAGAAAGGAAAGAGGAAGCATTACGTCCCGAGACGTCAGCTTTATTTTATTAATTTATCTAAACTTTTCTATTTCCAATCCGATCATTCGATTATTAATCATATAGTAAAATGTAGAAAAGAAAAAAGGAGCATAAAAAAATATAAACTATTGGCATTGACGTTAAAACGTTTCGTTTGAAACAAATTAGAAATAATATAATAAAATAATTGAAAGCATCGTATGTAGCCACGATAATAAAAATAAATTTCTTACGTCCACCTGTTCAATGATCGGGAGAAAATCTTCCAAGGTTAACGGGTTAAAATTAAAAATAGAAAAACGTCGAGATGAAATAACGATCGATATAATTACTTGACTGCATCGTTTTCAAGATCAGAGATACCATTAACTCTTTCGATCGTCTTGCTCGAACGCCATAACGTCTTCGTAACTCGATATTACACGTTTCTGCAGAAATTATGCACGTGCATACTGATATCGAACCACCATCATTCTATATTCATATAAACGATCGTTAAACCCGGTGAGATCAAAAATAATATCATTGTATAAATGAACTATTTGATCGTTTGATATATAAAAAAAAATTTTTTTTCAAAAAAATGTAGAGAAAAAAAATGTAGAGAAAAAAAAGAGGGAGAAAGAGAGAGAGAGAGAGAGAGAGAGAGAGAGAGAGAGAGAGAAAGAGAGAAAAGAAAACAAACGCGCTAAAACGTTCGAATCGATTACAGATCGATTTTGCTCCCGGCTAATTTCGAAATATACATATACGTATATGTATATACAATAGATACATAGATAAATTCATAGACACATATATACATATGTATATTTAAATACATCGACGAGAATGTCTTCCCAGAGGCAAAAGACGCGATACAGAAATAGTCGAACGCAAGAAACAAGTTTGAAGCCGACGCACAACTAGCAAGGCTCTTTCACGTCGCTTAGAACACGTTTGCGCATACCTACCGTTCGCGAGACCGCGACGGTACGACTGCGGTGATAATTATAAACCAACATAGAACACGAAAGACAGAGACAGAAAGACAGGGAGAGAGAGAGAGAGAGAGAGAGAGGGAGGGAGAAAGAACAAGCCATGTTCGTCCCAAACCATTTCTTTCTATGTCGATTTTTTCCTCCATTATCCTTTTATTCGTACGTTTAACTACTCCATTTACGATTTTACGAGTTTTGTTAACAAAGAGGAAAAAAAAAGAAAAAGAAAGCGAATGGAAAAAAAAGAAATGAATAAATTAAAAAACAACAACAAATTCGTACGAATATCATGAAAATTAACGTGAAATGTTTTCAAGCATTAAAAATAGAGATGGGAGAAATAAAAGGATCGCGTTCTCCATTTCTCTTTTTTCTTTTTTTTTCTTTTTTTCATTCTTATTATTATACATCACGTGTTTTCTTGATTTACGATATTACGTCGTGGTTTTAGGAAATATGAAAAAAAAAAAAAAGAAAGAAAAAAGAAAATTAAAAAACGAGACAAAGCAACAAAGAAGATAAATAAAATAAAAAGAAGAAGAAAATAGATAAAGAAATAAAGGAAAATAAAAACATTCATATAATACTAATATACATATAGCACTAATTTAATGTACTAATAATAGTGTATGATCTCGAGGTGAGAAAATAATACTTCAATTAAAATCGTCCTTGTACGCGATGAAAATACCGTGTACACGATGAAATAATGAAAAGGATCGATTCCGGAACGACAAACGACAAGAAAAACGTTTCGTGCAAGGATGCTCGTAAGATTTTAAGAACCAGTACAAAACGCTGAGAATCGTTTTATCGTGCGAAAATAAAAATCCTCTTGCCGGTTGGACGGCAAACGGTTGAACGAGAAAGTATTCATTAAAGCGTTTACGATCCGTACGATCCAACCGAGATAGTCCTGTTTAAAATGTTATCGTTTTTACATGCCACGATCTGTTCGCCATGATCCAACTTACTCTTTCCGATACGGGATGTTACTGAAACGTACAGTAGATATCATCAAATTTATCAATAGTGATACAGGTTGAACCGAAACTTTCTAAATGATTCTTTTTCTTCTTTCTTTCTTTCTTTTTTTTGGGGGGGGAACTGTTCGATCGTAAAAAAGAAAGAAACTGTACGAGAAAGATCACTCAATTTTTTAAAAATTCATTCAAGTACTATCGATCTATCCTATAGTATTTGAAGTAAAAAATATTAATCGGAATGGAGAAAAAGAAAGAGAGAGAGAGAGAAAGAGAAAGAGAAAGAGAAAAAAGAAAGAAAGAAAGAAAGAAAGAAAGAAAAATTATTACATTCATTCATAAACAACTCCAAATGTTTAGCTTTGATTTTATTGGAATAATTTTGGTGTGGATAGCGTTAAAGGTAAAAGAGCGTTTAAGTTTCACGTAAAAATTTATAGCGATTGTATCTCCGAAAAGTTTCCGATCACGTGACACCGTTAGAAAAACACACAGACAGTATATTATGCGGCTGCTAGGTTTTAAAGTTATCTTCGCTCTACGTCCGATCGAATTGAGAGCTACTCGCCCGTGAATATCCGTGAATTATATACCCCGAACGATATACATATTGCCTAGAAGTTTAGCTTATCGCGCCCGTACGCGTTTAACGCTTGCCCATCGATTTCACACACGACGATCGACGACCATTCACATCCTTTCCGAGAGGGACAGAATGATCGAGGATCGAGTCGAGTCATCCAGATTAGGAACTTTTTTTTTGTGATCTTCCGGTATGACTTGGAGGAAAGGAAAAAGAAAATAAAGAAAAAAATATATAAAAAAAGAAAGAAAACTTGTCCGCACGTGGCCCCGTGTATATGTATATGTGTGTGTGTATGTATGTATGTATGTATGTATGTATGTATATATGTATATATATATATATGATATTTGAAAAATATTAATACATCATATTTTTATTCCTATCAACAAGACGACGATAGCCACGTGTACGACGAAATTTTATTTTCAGACGAATCCTTTTTGATAAGATACGTGATTATTTTATTTGGAAGAAAAAAAGAAAGGTTTCTCTCTGAAATCGGTATTTTTAAAAACTAAAGAGACCCCTATATATATATATATATATATATATACATATATTATACATATCTAACAATTTATTTTTCATAATATCATTGAAGAAAGATAAGATTTTAGATACGATAGTATAGAACTTAAAAAAGAAATAAGATTTTGGTCGAGCGCCTACTTCTAATCAGGACAAATTTGTTATTCTCAAATGAGAAAAGAATTCAACGTTGGACTAGATTTAAGAAATGTAAACAATTCAAATGGAAATTGTCCCGTTGATTTGATCAATTCACCTTTAAAATTGGCATTAACGATGGATCAATACTAGACGACACACGATTTCACCGACAAGGAAGAGAGGACGACGCATAGCCAGCTCCAACTGTGGTTTATTTCGAGCTTTAGTTGATGCACAGTGACTTGGAATGGTAGACACGAATGCACACGGGCACGACTCGATTGTACACGTGCACACGCCAACAAGCAAAGGGATAGGATTATTTAGTGGTCAGTAAAGCGTAATAAACCCAACGTTTCTACTTATTATAACGCTCGTGACGGAAGGACAATAAATATCTCGATTTTACTGCGCTACATCGGTACTATTCAATGTGTATAGTTGTGCGTGTATTGTGTATCTATGTGCATATGTGTGTGTGTATGTTTGTACACGCGCATCAGTGTGCACAGAATAATACATTTGCACCTGTTAGAAACGACCTATCCGACGTCGCCGGTTATAAAAGCAACTCTTAGGCGTCTAAAAGTCCGATCGACAGAATAGCGAACGTGTATTTTAAAACCTGAAACTATTGGGCAGACTACCCTCATGGACATATACCTTCTAACATTAAAAATTTATGTATAAATATATATATATATATATACATACACATGTGCATGCAACACACGTGCATTGAAATTGGGTTAAATGCACAGGATCTACAAGAAATTCATTTACGTGAGAAATCAAAATTCGACGATCATTAATATCGATGAGCGGGCGTTACGAAAAACAAAAACAAAGAGAAAAACAGAAAAGGGGTAAGTTACACAGGGCACCTGTTCAATTTGATACAAATCATAAGTAATATATAACTTGGCGCGTAGGAAATGATGTTAGAAAAAAGAGGGGTGGGGAGAAAAAGAAAAAAGAAGGTCCATTTCCTGAACACGAGATGGGATAAGATTCGTGTGAAATACATTTACGAGGATAGCACGTGGTGCTCATTTATAAAATGTTTATATATTCCATGGCATCGCGCAATTCCAGAACTAGTAATAAGTTCTTCCTCTCTTTCCTCTTCTTCTTTCCCTTGGATACCATAAACGATAAGAATTCGGTAAGTATGTTATCAGATAAGTACGATATAAGTACGATGGAAAATACCACCTACGCGTAGAAAAAAATTATTTAAAGCGCGTGTTCTTAATAGAAAAAAAAAAATGAAGAGAAAGAAGATATCCTTTTTCGAAATGATCTGTTATGTTCGAAGAAGTTGGTTCGTAGTAAAGTAACTGTGAATCGAGTCTAATACGTCCCAGGAGAAGCTTTTGACCGGCACAAAACGCGAGTTATTTGCGGCCGAGCGGCTAGCACGCTCGTCTTCCGAAGTGATTGATCGTTCGCCTCGCTGCACCGTGACTTCTTAGCCCAACCTTCTCTCTTTCTCTCTCTCTCTCTCTCTCTCTTTCTGATCTCCAATTTTCTTTCCTTATCTTTCGTAGACTCAAACTATACTTCTTCTTCTTCTTCTTCTTCTTCGTCGGCTTGCCTAGCGAAACGACGGCTCACATAGAAATTGTCAGTGTGAATGTGAATTTATGTAGGTATATATGTATATTTGTATATATGTATATATGTGTGTATGTATATAAAAGCCACAGAAAGAGAAAATATATATATACATACACACATACATAGAGAGAGAAAGAGAGAGAGAGATTTTCTCTATTTCTCTTGCGGACAACGTCGCTACCACGCCATGGGATATTTTCAGAAGCGTCGCCGCGACAGAGCACATTGTGTCTCATTGCAAGCGGCGTTTTATCTTAACACGTTCGGGATAACAGGGAATAACATACTTCGAAAGTGGAAAAGTCGTCACCTCGTTCTACCTATGCAATGTGCTACCTACCGGTCATCCCAACCGGGTATTTGCGATATAACTTAAGTATTTACGAGACACCACGAGCGTCCGTCCTCCATGTGTATTTCTGTTCTCTGTCTTTTGCTCCTCATCCTAGCTTCGGCTACACAGTTTCGACTTGATCATTGAAAGAAAACGTTATCTCCTAACTAATATATCGTATATACGTTCTTTTAATAACCAATCATAGTCCGTCATAGTCCTGTTAACGTTCTCGTATAAATAATGAAATGTATCGATAAAACGGGATATATTACTAATACCTTCAACATTGTTACGACTAAGTTCTCATCGTCGTGTGATGTCGCAAAACTAAGTCACAAGCAAGTGTAGAGTTTTAATAAAAGAAAGAAATAAAAGATATACATATATATATATACATATACATACATATATATATATTGTGTGTGTATGTAAAAGCATATATGTATATATAAGTGACAAGACCTACCTCCTCGTCCGACGGTGGTTCTTCGTAGTCCGAAAGGGTGTCCTTGAAGACGAAAATGCATTCCGACGGTTCCAATTGGCGAGCGTTGCCAAATTGAGTTTGTCCGTCGGTTACCTGACTCGGCCCGGTCGTTTCCACCATCTTCGGTAATTTATCAACTGGCGACGTACGTTGCTCCTTACGTCGCCACAAATTCACTCCTAACAAGTTTCTCAGTAAAGACGTTCGCCAGCTGTATTGACGTTGAATTACTAATTCAGATCTCTGAAAGAAAAAAATACATGACGTTTATGTTTATCCATGATTGCTTACGTTGGCGCGCATTCCACATTCAAAATTCCCGCCTATAATTCGAAGAGTTCATTTGCTATTCGTTACGTGCATTAATTCGAATCGTATTAATTATTTCGTCTGCATTTAAACGTATCTTATATGTAGGTTAATTTTTCGTTTATGTATCTATCTATTTCCGTCGAGATATTACAGATATTTATTGTATATTCGAAAACATTAAGTTTAAGGTTATGTTCAATAACGGCCGGTTCGCGATTAATAGAATTTATCAAATATTCTGTCGTGACTATAAGTGAAAAATCTTTTTCCTTTCTTTCGTTTAAATTTGTTTGAATGACGATAGATCGTTTTTCTCACACATTATTTTGATTACAATGCGTAGCATGTTTTCAATTTTCATGAAAACCTTGTAGTATATAAAAGATGGATTACTGATCATTTACGTACCAAAAAAAGATGGATAACTGAATTGAAAATGTTTCGGAATTGTAAATTGTAAATATTTCTCACTGTCAAATTATACAAATTTATATAGTTCGGCACATTTCGATTAACTTTCCATTTGCAAAATAATACCGACATTATAAAAACTTTACTCTGCAATGAATAGCCGTGCCACCTCGCGGAAGAAGTACGCTACATCACTATTTCTTTGAAACGTCGATGCACAGAGTAAACGCATGTAGAACAAAAGGTAATGTACATGCCATCTGCCGGTTTTTTATAATATTAAATTCTCATTGCATCAAATTCAAATCATAAATTGCAATTCCATTCGAAGTGTAAAATTCAATTTGATAACAAATTTAAGAAACCATTGGCGTAAATTACTTGAATTTTAGATTTTTAATAACTTCCTTGTTATTTATTATCTCTTTTTACAAAATAAACTTATAATAATATGTACATTTGTACGTACGATACGAAAATATATCCGATCAATTCACATATGCCCATTATAATATAATAAAATATCCAATTACAAAAATACGATATATTATATAAATGTATGCAATATGATATGATATGAAACTACTTGACAAGCATGTAATTACGTTTCAAATAATATTATAAAATCGAATAAGAACTTTCGACGAATTTAAGACGTTAACGTAGCATTGCAGTCTTGTTTTGAAGTAAAAGATATTGAAGCTCTTGATTTGAAAATGATGTCTGCTTTAACGTTACCTTGGAAAGTGCATTCCTGCAGTGAAATTTCGTTTACGTTTTCTAATAATTCAATACTACCAATTTTGCTCTCATTGCCATTTAAATATTTCTGTGTTTCCATACGAATAGCATATTCTTTGAAATATTCAAGAGTACACTTCTTTGCTATTAAAGTAGCATCATCGTGTAACTAAAAAATATAATTCATATTGATTGCAAAAAATTTATTATATCTTTTGAACCATCTGTATCTACTTATTGTTTTACCTGGACACCCTCTATACAATTTTTGAAGCTGCATTCGTTCATGATGACTTCACCTGTTCCATAAATAACAACAGCAGTTCCTAATCCATCAAAACTTATTTTTTCCATTATTAATTTTGCACCTGGTAAGATTATTATGCCTAATTTAACTATGCTTTGATTCAAGGCAAATATCCTACAACCAATCATTTTGACAGATCCTTTTCTAACAATGATACCAGCTTGAAGTTCACCAAGGTTTATAGATATGTCTTCTAATACAACCTATGAGAAAGTAGTAGAATCTATTAGAATACCTCTATAGAATAATCTATAATTTATGATATATGTATTATCTAATATCTCTAACTTCTTGTCCAGAAAAATCTAACAAAGATGGTGAGCTTTCTATATCATTTGCAGAAAGCATTATATGCTCTGCTCTGCCAATTCCCTTGATAGTGCCACCTTCCTCCAGACCACCAGAACCTCTGATTTGATGTACTCCCTCTCCAAGAAAAACAATTTCACCAACGTCAGCAGCAAGCAAAGCTTCCTGCAAACATCTGTAGATCCTATAACAAAACATGTAACATTTGTAACATTATCTTTAATTTCTACATACAATAATCTTTTTTTCTTACTGTAGAAACAGACTTGGCGATATGATGGTTTCAATTTTATTTACAGCATTCTTTATTTCTGTCAAAGTACCACCAAGCCATACAAAATGAGCTTCTTTTTGCTTATCGCTATTCTCATGCTTTCTTGTTTGTTCTTCTACCATAACAGAATTATGATTTCTGGAGAGAATATCTCTAATTGCAGGATTTTCAAGGACCTCCATTTCTGTTTTAATTTGTTGCAATCGAAAATGAAGCTTCATCAACTGACAAGCTTTTCCGTCATCCACTAAACAATTCTCAACTTCTTCCTCGTCGGACATTGATTCTTCTAATCTTGAAATTTTTTGCTGAATTTCTCTACCTTCTCTTATCAATGTCCTAATCACGTCACAAGTCTCTTTATTGACACACCCTCGTTTCATATCAAAGAACAGTCTAATTCTAGATTCAAGATGCAAAGTCACCCAATCTGAATTTTCATCATCATCAAGGTCCCATGGCATCCATAAATAATTATAAAAAAATCTCACTTGATCTATACAACTGGCAGTACCAACCATGTCTAAAGTCCTGTTCTCTTGTTTTTGCGTCGGATATAATTCTATCAAAGGTACATCGTATTTTTCAGGCAAATGAATGTCATCTTGTACAGCTGTGATTTTGACTAATGCGAACAGATCATTGAAATCGACTTGCTCTGCTTCAACGACGACGATAGTAGGATAATGAATTTTTAATTCTTGACAAGTCATACGGGGAATTTTCCACAAAGCTTGCCATCCGACTGGTTCTATTACAAGTTCCACATAATTTAACCATTCCGATTTAATCTGTGATGCAGATACTATTTTATTTTGGCTAGATAATATTTCACTGAATTCTACTAGCCTTTCTTGGAGACTTTTATCAAATGTATATATTTCCATAGTTTCTGTCTTCTCTGAAAAGCAATTTATAGATATTCATAAGTAACAAATATATTTCACTGCGTAAATCGTACTCACTTTATTTAAACACTTTTTTACTTGTAATCAGACGAAAATTATTAAATACAATAAAATGATAATAAGTGTGAGAGATGAGATAAAGTGAAGGAGTATTGCCGGTATGAGAAACGATTTTTTTTTACATAAAATTTTCCCGCCTTTTTTGTAAAATATTATTGAAATAATCTTTCTACACTATGATTCTCTATTATCGTGTAATTAATGTCTACATTCTTTATAAACATTAATTATTTCATAAATAAATATTAAAATTTTTTACCTGTTAAATTAATATCTCGGACAAGGGTGAACAATTTTCAAAAGTTACACAGCAGCCATTTTGATTTGACGACCGTTCAGATGCGGTGTTGTTAATCGTTGCTATGAGAAGTTTGTAATAGTATCAACACTGTTAACATTTAAAGGTTACGATTAAATACATTTACATTGCGTATATAAAAAAATATATAAGTGTTTTATTTGTTAACAATATATAAACTATGGCTGACGAAATAATTGGTTCGTCTTTATTATCGTTACATCTCATAAGCGTACACACATCCTGTGATTAATATGAAAGAAGTAGTTTTTCATCTCATAGTTCGTCTTACGTAGTATCATAGTAAAAGATCCATATGAAGATTTCATTATTTTATAATAATTTTTATTTTCTTATTCAGCGGATAATTGTTTAGAAATAAACACAGGAAAGAGTCCTACCCAAATTCCAAAAGATGCAAAGGATAGATTGTTTGATGAAATTATTGGCCACATTGAAGATCTTTTACTAGGTATATTTAATATTTGAAATTGAAATAAAAAATCCATTTATTTTATTTATTCTTCGTTTATGCTGTTTTTATAGAAGATGGTTTTCATACTATTCAGAAAGAATTCTTAGAAAAATATTGGACTATTTTTGAACCAACCGAAGAGAATAAATTAGTTTATACAGATATATTTAATGAATATGTAAGTTTCTTCGAAGTATCTTTAACTCTATGATCAAATTTTTTGTATTTTAAAAATATAAGGTTTTTTTTTTCCAGAATAAAACCGTGGAAACTTATATTGTTAATTATCTGCAAAAAATTATTCCACATTTTAATATAAATGTTTTTCTTGATTATTTGAGGTAAATATAGTACTAATTTTATGTAAAACATTTTTTAAAAGGTTATAAATTCGATATATCATTTTCATTCAGTGAAAAACAAGCTGAATTAGATGGCGAAGTTTTTGAAGTATTATCTGCAGTTACAGACTTTTTAGCATTTAAAGAAATGCTTCTGGACTATCGAGCTGTAAGTTATTTAAAGTTTTAGTATCTATTGTTTTTAGGTGTGTGCGTGTACACACACTTAATACATACATAATATATTTCCAGATGAAAGAAGGAAAAGTCCAAGATCTTAGTTCAGGAATATCTGTAACATCTATAAAAAATCCTATCACTGATTTTGATTTAAGATAAGAATAACTTTTTATAACTAAAACTATAAATATTTACTTTTGTAAACTATTAATCAGCACTTATCAAATAAAAGTATTTATCAAAAATTATATTTTATTACAATGTAAAAGTTTCCAGATATAGCAAGATAATTCAGACGCGTTTTACTGATCTGATCTTTTTTAACTCCATTGAAATATTTTACAAATACAGAAATGGAAATAATGGCGCAATTTTTTTTATGGTTCTTAGATATAAGACGGCAAAAATCATTGGAGTTTTTTAAGGAATGGTATTTGGATAGATAATAGAATCTGCATTTAGTGCATAAGAATTTCCATTTGTACAAGTTTACTATTTGTTTCGTTCGGCATACGATATGGTAGTGTTCCTGCAAAACTCGTCAATGCTCTCGCTTGATGTCGAAGATCACGAAATTGTTGTTCTCTCGCTATTTCATCACCTGGTTCCGTAGATCGTAATTTTTGATATTGACGATAAAGTATCGTCATAGTAGCTAAAAGAACGTCGGTTAGAGTTCCAGCTACTTCTGGTGATACCCGACGTAATGCTGTTACTCTTTCATCGACATCTTTGACATGTAATGGCAACATTTCTGATTCGGCGATAGTCTGAAATTTAATTTTTAATTAGTATAAAAGAACGAAATAATTTTTTGTTGAAGATATATATATTATTATCAACTTACTCTAAGAGCACTTTGACATTGATCATTGTAATATTGATCAAAAAATACCATAAGATGTCGTAAAGTATAAAACGAAGCTACCAATTCGGCTGGTGCTTGTATAGCAATACCTTGATACCTAACAAATTTTATATCCATTTAGTCTATCGCACATAAATAAACGTAATAATTATTTTATAAAATTTTACCTTGAGCTTATGTCGTTAGCGGTAGTTTGCAATCGACTCCTTAATGATCCAGGTGTTCCTTTTTGACTTACTACTTGTGCCAAAAGTGTACACATTAAACTGAGAACTTTCTCGTGAGTTCCAGCAAGATCATACATCGTTACTGCATCCTCCAAAAGCCCTTTTCTATATAACGTCTCTGCACATATATTTATCACGTCATCTGTGTTTACTTGGAACTGATCTAGAATTCCTGGCAATCTTCTATCTTTCTCTATTTTGCCGACAAGGATATCTCGATTTGTAGGTGAAGCATCTACAACCATTCCTGCAGCTGATGCAGCAAACATATTTCTATCATAGGGATCTTTCATACATCTGAAATTTCAAGGTCGCAATTACAAAAAAATTTGTGATGTCGAACAAAGTATCTACGCATAAAGATATACCTTAATAAAAAGAGATAGTGCAGACTTTCCTTTGGATCTGAAGATTCGAATCTTTTTACATATAGCAATATCAGCCTCGCAAAATTTAATCTTTTAGCAGGTGGTTTATCAGAAGGGTCAACACTTATCAATGGAGCTAAAACACTTTGACTAACAGATAACAGATTATGCTCGTGCATAGCGGCTGCCAGATGCACAGCATGAGCTAAATGACGAGCACCTGCACCTCTTGCCAAAAATTCGATCGCTGCTTCAAACTGACCAGTCAGGAAAAGCATGGAAAAGTATAAAAATGGTTGTTCATGTGCGTGGTAGTAAGATTCACCTGGAATATTTAAAAAAAAAGAAAAAACGATATAATTGTTTCATAAATATATTTATAAAAATTAGGTCAAGTAACGTACCATATATTTCCGAGATTGTAGTTTGGAGATAATCCAAAGTTAATTTATTTTCAATGTCAGGTTGATCTCTTACTTGGCACAATTTCAACCACAAATAATCATCTGCAGTTGCTACTACCTCAGAATGCAAGTCATCTGGTTCACATGGAACTAATGCACTATATGCTGCTCTCTTATAAGCATCTGTCGCAGATCTTACATGCTTTTTATAATGTAATTTTAATACTGACTCTGCACGATTACCAGGATAACGTTGTGGATCGTCGCATGCTTCTTCCAGAGCAGTTTTAAATTCTGGAAAATCTGCATTGCATTGTTTCAAACAATGCAAAGCAGCTTTAAGATCTCCACATCTCATACAGTAATAAACTAATGGCCACAATGGCCTATCGCCTACCATCACATCTTCTAAATCTCTTAAATTTTGTACTTTAATGCCAACAAAGCTTTTTACTAAAGGTACAGTGCCTGGAATACCACCCCTCTTAGCTTGAACCAAATTTTCATTGATAACAGAATTCATAAAATCTCTATATCGATTTTCAAGATAATTTCTCGCTAATGATACGATCTTCTGTTCAATTGCAGGACTAGTTCTTGATTTAATTTGATCTCCTCTTGGCGTTGGTGGAATATCTACCATATACTTAACCATTTGCCACAAATCCGCAACTTTCTTGTCATTAAATGATTCACTTGCTTTACAGAATATATTAAACAAATTAGGTCTTGTTGTACCGCGAAGTACATGTTCGTTGTAATTCTGTAATTCTTTGGCATATGCAACTTCGACATTAGAGAGACCACTAACCATTGATCCAGCTAATTTGGTACGTTGCGGAGTTCCTCTTAAATCTACTAACTCTCCTGATGGAGCTGTCATAGCATTTATTATTTCAAAACGCATTTGTTTCCATTCGCCCAATATATGTTCCATCTGCTGAACTCTGGTAAGTTCAAATGTCTGGAATATAAAATAAATTTTACTTTTACAATATCTGTTAAATATACGTATATATTTTAACTATAAGCGAATAACATTTACATCTTTATGAACTTCTTCGATGATGGAGAGAATTGCATTTTCTTTCTCATTTCTTAAATAGCTTACAATATCAGTGTCTGCAATAGGATCTAATGGCTCAAATGTGCGTCTTGCACTGAGTGAACTTAATTTTTGAGATATTTGTGGTAGATCAACCCCCCGAGAACCTAACAACAAGTGACTGAAAGATAAATCAAATATTTTTATGTTATATATTATTACAATTATTATTCATTAATATCATGATGACTTACGCTTGGACCTGGTTGTCCTGAGTACCGGTTTGCGTCACACGTGACCATAACTCGTTAGAAGCTTCTAATATTTGACGTAAATTTCTTTCGACTTGTGGAAGTTCTTCACTACCTTCGACGGCAGCAGACAATTGTTCTGCTGATCTTAATAATTCACTGAAACCACTATCTCCCGTTGCTCGTGAAGAATCTATAGTAGACATATCGCTATTTGCCGGATCTACCATTTTTAAAGCGCGCTAAGAACATTATACTGATCATACTTTCGAATCCAATATGGTTGACCACGCTGGCCAATCTAACAACAAATTTTAAATTGAGATGAATAGCTAGTCTTACACACATTCACATTCGCACACACATAGTTCTCATTCATATTAACGTAATTAATATATTTAAAAATCATATAAACTATTATTATATTATAATGAAATTATGAATTATTAAAAAATCTTATTTTGAATATTTTTTATAAAAAGATTCTCTCAAATCAAAGTTTTCGATTGTTTAAAAATATTATGCCCGCGATATCATCGACCAATCAGATTTGAATATTTTTTTTAATAGTTTAAAAGAAATGTTTTAAATAAGTATAAAAATATATATGTGTTTTCTATTTTCTATTTATATGAGATACAAAAAACAAGTTTTTTTCTATAAAGAAACGAATAAAATATTTATTTGTATAAATGCTCATATTACCAATATACCGGTCACGAGATTGAAACTACCTAGCCAAATTTACCATAAAGCTTATCATTATACTTGAATTTGATTGATCTTGATTAGTCATTTATAGAAAATAAAACAACTAACGTCGTTTTATTGCGATAATATCGGGGAAAATCGTATAAGTGTAGAAAAAATTTATAATTCTTTAATATATTTGCCGGTATTTTTAAAGTGTAGAAATTGTCATATACAATTTACTGTTATTTCGAATTAGGAGTTTTTCAAGTTATTTTGAGTTGACGATGCATTTTTTAATGATGCCTGTCTATATATAAGAATGGAAAGCCGGAATTTTGACAGCAATAAAAATCACAAAGTTTTGCGATATTATGTTGCAAAAAAAAATTCTACTCTTACTTGCATGTCAAGACATTGTGATGTAAATGTAAGTACTTTACGTCTGGGAATGCTGGTAAAATGCCTGGAAGATTTAATGGATGGAACGCTCCTAATTTCTGTCACCGATGTGTCAGGATCAAAAATTTGGCATACCACAGAATGGTGCTGTCAAAAAACTGATCTCATTCTTGTGTCACAAGAAATATGGAGATTTCTTCTTGCGGTTTCAGTACCACAAGAGAGAGTTTACCTGGCCAATAATAAGTCACTTTGTGGAAAATTGGAGAATCTATGTGTAAATGATAAAGTATGGTATCACCCTAACCATAAGGTTAATGATCGCAAGGAATTAGCTATTATTAAATATATTGGTCCAGTATCTCAGCTTGGTCAAGGATTGTATTTTGGTCTTGACATACCGGTAAATTAATCACAAACAACAATCACAAATTTATATG
The DNA here is from genome assembly GCF_905475345.1 of Vespula vulgaris. Classification (NCBI taxonomy): domain Eukaryota; kingdom Metazoa; phylum Arthropoda; class Insecta; order Hymenoptera; family Vespidae; genus Vespula; species Vespula vulgaris. The sequence goes on along the minus strand of NC_066597.1, from coordinate 1,359,108 downwards.
TTATTTGTTTCTTTATTGCTTCTATATTGAAATATAGAAATTATATAAATTATTTTAGGACAGTCAAGAACAATCTAAAACATCTATGCTATGTCTAGAATATTTTGAGTCCACTCACTCAAATAGAACATTTGCAACATTGAATAAAATTTCTCTTTACAAAGTGGATGTTCCAAATAGAAATATAGAAAAAAGTATATAATCGCATAATTTTGTTTTTGCTGTCATAAGAAGACCGAATGATCTATTTACATATCCTTTTTTCATTACAGTTTTAATACCAAAACCTATTGCACAAAATGCCTCTACTAATGACAAAAAGAAATTTACTTTGGATCCAAGTTTTTTAGCTCAATTGGAAACATTTTCTCCAGACAGCAGTAATAATAATAATAACAATAATTATAACGCTACATCTTTATCAAATGAATGTCATTATGCCATGAAATCATTAATTCCACAAAATACAGATAACAAATCAGGTAATTATATGATAATGATAAAAATGTTTAATTTATTCTTTATATATTATTTAATTAGACAATCCTTACCTAGTTCAGTTTTCCTTGTATACCAAAGAGAGTTAATAATAGTTAACTGAGGTGTTTAAAAATAGCTTCTGAGTTAGTCTATTCTGAATGTACCGGCAAGTGTCTAACGTGTTGTGAATATAATCTAAGTTTATTCAAAGAATGGCTAAATTTCAAAATATTCCAACTTTTGTTTTAAATTATAAATGGAGCAGTGATATAGAATCAAGTGCATACAGTGAATTAGAAGAAACTTATGATCATGCAGAAAGATTCAATCATAGTAAGCAAGAAAATTGTATAAAATGTTGTATTTAATGCATTATGCTACTGTGTTATTTTCTAGGAAATATGTCAGAGGAAAACGGAAACAAGAATTTTAGAAGAAACAAATCTTCAGATTTGATAGTGGGTTCAAATGTCAAAGTACTTCTAGGTTCAGATCTGAGACATGGAACCCTTCGTTGGGTTGGAACACCACCTGATACAAATACTAGTAAATTAATGGCAGCTGTTGAATTGGTAAATATGAAGGGAATATTATAGAAAATGAAAATATACTATGTTATGTTATAAATAAAATTATAATATATTTAGAATGAAGGACATCCATCAGGTACGGATGGTACTTACAAGGAAATAAGATATTTTCAATGTCAACCTTATAGAGCTGTTTTCACGGATATTGAGCAATGCTTTCCATGTGAATCTGGAGTAGTGAGTATTATATAAAGTAAAAATATTACTACATTTTTAATCCCTTTTTTATAAATCCAATTTTTATGGATAGATAAGACTTGATGATCGATATCCTTCTATGAATACCAACAATTTTGGAAATATGGAAAGTGTGATTATAGGTATGGTGAGACCTATTTCAGTCAAAGGAAATTTAGAGAGTATTTGTGGAAAATTCAGAGGAATACAAGGTCATCATAATTCATGTTATTTGGATGCTACTCTTTTCAGTATGTTTGCTTTCACTAGTGTATTTGACAATCTTTTATTCAGGTAAAATAATAGAAATATATATAATTTATGATTTTAAGGAAAGTAACGTAAATCAAAAATATTTTATTATTTTTATCAAATGTAGACCACCGAATGAAAAAGATTGTCCTGAGTATGAAGAAGTTCAGAAAGTATTACGCGAAGAAATTGTTAATCCCCTTCGAAAAAATATATTTGTAAGTGCGGATCGTGTAATGAAATTAAGAACGTTGCTTGAAAGATTGTCTTCTGTATCTGGTCTTACAAGTGAAGAAAAAGGTCTTTTTTTTTTTGAAAATTATTCTTATAACATTTATAGTACTGGAATAATGCTAAAATTACATTGAAATACTATCTATTATCATTATATAGATCCAGAAGAATTTTTAACGTCATTGGTGGCACAAATCTTAAATGCTGAGCCATTTCTCAAATTAAGTTCTGGTCAGGATGCATATCACTACCAACTTTTTGTTGAAAAGGATGATCATCTCAGTTTACCAACAGTACAACAACTATTAGAACAGAGCTTTTTCACAAGTAATATCAGATTGAAGGAAGTTCCTTCTTGTCTTATCATACAAATGCCACGATTTGGAAAATCGTTTAAAATGTATCAAAAAATCCAACCAACACTCTTGCTTGATGTGACAGATATAATTGAAGATTGTTAAGTATTGTCATTAACGACAACTATTATTTTTAATATATTAATAAATAAAATCAATTTATATAATAATACATTTTTTATACAGCTCCTAGGCAGTGCACAGTATGTGGCAAATTAGCTGAATTTGAATGTAAAGAATGTTATGGAGAATGTGGAATAGGTCTTGAAAGCATAGCCTTCTGTGCAGAATGCTTGAAAACAGTAATGTCAATATTCTCTAATATAATTTAATTTTAATATCATGCTTAATTATATTATTATCTTTTAGGTACATCGTCACGAACATAGAACTAATCATGAACCAAAAAAACTTAGTGTACCAGTAGAATTTGCAATTCTACAAGAGCATTGTCCCGTACCTCGTTTATATTTAGAACTCTCAGCAGTCGTTTGTATTGAAACATCTCATTATGTTTCATTTGTAAAGTGTGGCTCTGGTTCAGAAGCACCATGGTGCTTTTTTGATTCTATGGCAGATAGAAAAGGTATAATTTAATTTTCTATATATTTAATCCAAGATTTACCAATATTTATTATTAGGTGAACAAGATGGGTATAATATACCAGAGATGGTGCCATGTCCAGATTTTCCTTATTGGCTAAGTGAAAATGGTGGGAATTATTTGATGAAATTAACAGACGATCGTAATTTACCGGAATATGCAAAACGACTTTTATGTGATGCCTACATGTGCATGTACCAATCACCAGATGTTATGATGTACAAATAATGTTGATATAGCCTTCATAATATTGGTAAATTTTAATATTTACGATGTCCTCCGATGGATTAGGGAAGTAATGAAAACGAAAATTAATATAAATATTCTTGCAATTGTAATATTTTTAGAGTCTGTAAAAATATCATTAGATGCAAATATGCTATTTTATATGACAAAATAGTATTACATATAAATAGTAAATTGTAATCATCAGTATCGTAAAATATGTGCACAAATCTAGGAAAAATTTTAGTTTTAATTTATTTTAATTTTCAAAGTGCTATTTATATCTTTTGATATACGTATGTATGTACATCTTACTGTACTAAATATTTCTAACAAAAAACTATAGATTGTTTTAGCCATTATTTAACTAGAAAGACGATTACAAATTTCTTCAATCAAGGCTGTTTATCACTCGAAGCGTATATGATTTCATTAACAAATATAGACAAAATATGAATTACAAGCGCGAGCGGAAAACACTGTCGTTGCCATGATTCTATCATATCAATCTATAAGCTTGTTAAATTATACCCCACTCGCACGTAACATAACGATAGGATCAGTGTGAGTTAGAACAGAAAATGTTAGTAGGTTCAAATTCAAACTTTTCATTCTTCCACATTTATATCCTTTAATGGTCCTAATTATCACATGACCATTATAGATCCATAATAGATACGACGCAGTGCGCATTTATTTTACGATATAACTGCATAAAAAATAATAAATATAATTAATACGAAAATAAATTATACCACGAAAAAACATAATGTTGGAAATTCTTTACTTTATAGATAGTATGGAAATGAATTAATATTTTGATTTTTATAAAAATAATATTGAAATTTTTAATTAAAATTATTTTAAGTTTTTCGCGCGCGACGATTTTTGTAATGTTAAACGATTGTAATATTGTTTAAATATTAGTTTATTTAAATATTTGCGTATATTAAATTGTTTAAATAATTGGAAAATTATTGAAAGTATTAATTTATAAATCTTCACTTTTAGAAGAGAGAATTTCGATGTTTTCTTGTCGGAGTACAAAGTATAACTAAATCGGTAATCCTCAAAATTAATCCTAATCCCGAATATGTTGATATTACACGACTTCAAGATCAAAATTTTTAAGTATTGAAATTTTAAATTATTTCAAGTTTCTCGCGTGCTATGATCTTTATAACATTAGATGCACGTACTGTTGTTTAAATATTAATTTACTGTACTCCTTATACATAAAAATTTATTTTAGTAATTGCAAAATTATCGAAAGTATTAATTTCGTTTTTTTTTTAATATTAGATATAGACAAACACCTCGTATTTGAAATATTACATTAAAATTATTCTGCTAAACTTATAAGATTTTTATGTTTCTAATAAATTAAATATAACAAATGTGTTAATTTTTTTATTATTCTAATTATATAGAAATAGGTATATTTACAATAAATAAAGGGATCTATTGTATTATGCGCACTTATTTCAATTGTATTTTCGGAAATCGTACGCAATCTTCGATCCACTTAGCTACAGTAAGCAGGCATTTTTCTTGCAAAGGTGGTGCCATTAATTGTAATGATAGTGGCAATCCCTTTTTAGATAATTTTATTGGTATATTTACTGCTGGAATTCCTGCCATATTTGCTGGTTGTGTACAATAATCCTGAATTATACACTGCCTCTGATTATCAAGTAATACAAATTCATCATAAGTTGGAGCATCTGATAGAGTAGTAGGTGTAAGTAACAAGTCAATATTACTATCCCATACTTTGTCAAAATCTTGAGAAATTAATCTACGTAATTTCATTGCTTTTACGTAATATTGTTCATAATTTTCTTGTAACAAAAAAAAGTTTCCAGTTAATATACGACCCTTAACAACATCGTTAAAACCTGCAGATCTTGTTTTTGTGTACAATTCAGTTGCCGAATTTTCTTCATCCGCACGATAACCATATCGAATACCATCATAACGTGCCATATTACTTGCTACATTGCAACAATTTAATACCGAATAACATACTATAGAATAATCTGTATGTGGAAGAGAAACTGGAATTACTTTAGCACCTGCTTCCTCTATTAATAAGGCAACTTCATCCCAGCAATTTTGTATTTCTTTGCTTATTCCATCAACTTTATATTCTTTTGGTATACCAACACATAAATTACTTATATCAATTTTTTCTGGTATTGAAAAGGGCTCATAATCTTTTTTTATAGTAGTAGAATCTGTATCATCCGGTCCTGCTATACTGTTTAGAATTAAAACAGCATCTTCCACATATCTGGTAAGAATACCAGGTACATCCATTGAGTTTACCAAAGGTATAAGACCATTTCTTGAAACTAATCCATAAGTTGGTTTTAATCCAATCAGACCGCAGTAAGAAGCAGGATTACGAGTAGAGCCTCCGGTGTCAGATCCTATTGCCGCATAACAACTGTGAGTAGCTACTGCTACCGCAGAACCACCACTACTACCACCTACAAAAATATATGTTGTTCAATCCTTTCAATTAATAAAAAAAAAAAAAAAAAAATAATGATAAGAAACGTACCTGCTATATGCCATTTATCTTTGTTAGTAGAATGTTGTGTGTTTATCTCTGTACCATCCTCATATAAATAATGCTTAGACAGTATTTCAGAACCCCATAGATTTATTGTTGGCCCATAATATGAATCAATTGTTCCTGAGCCCATAGCAAATTGATCAAGATTAGTTTTGCCAACCAGAACTGCACCAGCATTTTTGAGACATTGATAGACGGTAGCATCATATCCAGGAACAAAATTTTCTAACATAAAAGAAGCACAAGTCGTTGGCACTGCTTTTGTACAATAGTTATCTTTGATTGCAATAGGAACACCATCGAGATCACCCAAAATACAATTTTCTTCTTGTCTAGTATCTGCATTCTTAGATTGTTCTTTTGCTACATTTTCAGTTACTGTGATATAAGCATTCAGTGGTTTAATAAGCGACGTAAGATCGATAGAAGCTTTGCAAATATCGGATGGTCGTACATAGCCAGCATTTAATTTCTGTCTTATACATTGTATTGATAAAGATAGTAAATTTTTCATTTTTTAAGGTTAAGTTCGGCACTCACATGGCGTGTGCCGTGTGTCGTGTGTCTCTTTATATTATAGAATTTAGAAAGATAAATTAAAATTAGAATAATTGGTGAGTCTAAATTATTTTTATATACAACAATGTTTTTTCTAATTATTTATACTATTCATTTCCAATTATTTGTAAGATGTAATACGTGAAAAAACTTGTAAGAACATTCATAAGAATCTAACCTTACATTATTTTATTTCTTTACATTCCATTTTTTTTAGACTTTATAATATTGATTTAGACAATACAAACAATGCAAACATTATACCTAATAAATAAAAAATTAGATTTATACTGTTTTACTGTAAATAAATCAAAGACATTGCATTCATAAAATGTATGAATTAATTAGAATGATTTCAATGTAAACCCAGTTGCACAATACGCATAATCGTAGTATTTGTTTTTGTTCCAAAAAGAAGATAATGATACTGATCGTAATGGAATGGAACTACAGTTTGTAAACCATCTATTTGATGTACAATCTTTCTTTGGAATTTCTGAAAATAATCATCAAAAGTATTTGCATGGTGTGTGTGTGTGTGTGTGTAATATAATATATTCAATATTTGTTGCTTACCCCAACAAACATATATTCATAAACATAAAATTGCCCGTCTTCTGTGGTTACTATAACGTAACCATCATTATTTACAATCTCTAAAAACATAGAATAAATTGATAATCAAAATTATAACTAGTTAAATTAGATACAATGATTTAAAAATTACCGCCAATATAGAAACTTTGAATTTCATTGATAGGCGAATCATAGAAGAAACTTTGATAATGATAAAAATTATCAAATTTATAATCGTAATAATAAATATTTAAAGCGTTCATATCGAGATCATTAATCATAATGAAATAATCATCATCGTTCGATAAACTTTTTACACAATTACTTTTTCCTGGAAATCTTCTTAACAAAACGAACTAAAAAATAAAATAATAAAACAATTATTAAATAAATCCATGTAAGTAATGTAATTTTAACACGTTCATACCATCGAAGTAATAGAATCTAATTTATAAATTAATGAACCCATTTTCGTATTTCCATCACAAGCTATAACAATATACACATTATTATTTATTTGTAAAATTTCAAGAGCTGATGCACCATTCGTTCGAATCTCTTGATGCAAAGTTAGACTCTCATTTTTTAAATTTAATTTATAAATAAACGAATTCGTGTCGTGTTTTTTCGTTGTAGGATCATAATATATCGCCAAAGTTATGTATACTTGATCTAAAAAATAATTCATTTATTTATTATATATATTAATATATTTTCTAAACAAACATTTACCATTATGAATGAACGTTTTTGAATCTTTAAGGAAACCCATGGCTTCAATAATCGAATATCTTTCCTTGATGATATTAGCTGTTCCAAGTTTTTCATTGGACATCCATGAAATCGTAGTAACTTCCAAATCCGTTTCATTTCGACTGCATTGAGCATTGTAAGAAACACTACTGGTCGTTACATCTATACCAAAAAGATTGTTTGGTTTATAAAAATGTTTGACAATAGAAATATTGTTGCATCGCCAAACACGACTATCATTTTTTGTTAATTCAGCAACGTATTGCAATGGACAGGAACACTTCTCTGGTAATCCACAAAAGCTGCCATTTTGTTCAGCATACATATTTAATTTTAAGATCGAGTCAAACATAACTACGTCGATCTTTTTAACTGTCGGTACTTCGATCTTCAAACGATCTTCTTCTTCCAAATATGCAAAAACACTTGGTAAAGATTTTATAATAGAAGTTTCGTTTAAAATAGCATGTTCGATAAACGCTGTATTTTCTTTCAAAGCAGATATGCTATGATTTTCTAAATGATCCAAATCGTTGACTAAATCACTTACGTTTACACCGTTTACTAATCCAGAAACGATTATGTTTTTTGGAATATCTACATGCGATTGAAAGATCTAAGAAAAAAAGTACGATTTAATAAAATTATCAAGAATTATATTAAATCTCAATCGAACTTACGAGGTCTCCGGTGATTATTACGTTTTCATCGTTCAAAACACTGTTAGAGAATTCCTCGTTTAAGTTGATACCATTTATCAATGGAATCTCGACATTATTATTCACTTTTAAGTCATTTATATAAGTTTTTTTACCAGAAATAATTTGGGTTGTTTGTAATGAATTTATAACTAGATCAGAAGTATCAATACCATTGATCTTCTTTATCATAGCATTTCCTAAACATTGATAAGAATAAGGTGATATACTCTAATGTATTAATGCAATAATATAATAATGTGATATGTATATATACCTGTTACTTCAACTCGGCCTTGAAATTGTATATCAGAAGATATAACATGATCTTTGCTAAGCGTTACACGATTCTCTACGAATTCATTAAAATCAACGTCATCGATCCTCTTCAAAAAAATATCTCCAATAACAACGAGATTTTTTATATATGTATTATTCGGTAATATTTGATTAGAAAGAACCAAATCCGTATTCAACGTATCGTGAAGAGTATCGTTGAAAACGAGATTATCGATTATGACTTCGTTTAAAAACTCAATCGGTCCTGTTACAATATTTTTTTCATATTTATTAACAACCGAGGCATTTAATTCAATGATATTTATTCCATTAATCGTTACTATATCGATCACGTCTTGTGTCTTCAAAGTATTCATCGTTAAATTATTTTGGAAAACTTTTTGTCCACTCAAAACAATTTTCTCCGAATTTTCGAATACAGCATCTTCTATGATATTTCTAATCTCATCTATACCTTCAATATCTCCTATAAAGAACGAAGTACGTAAATGTTTTATGAAAGTTACATTACCCACAATTTCTTGCGGTGTATCTTTCCTAAGTGCTTTTTCGAATAAATGTGATAACGATTCAGTGGATTGATTAGAATTTTCCCATGAAATATGTCCAGACACGCTCAAATTATGTAAGTTTGTAGAAGTTAAAGAGATGGGGCTTTGGTATAACTAAAAATATCGAAGAAGATACTTAGAAATTATTTTTTAAAGATAATTTATATTATTTTATATTTTTTACCTGTTGAGTATCATAACCATTCAAACTTCCTACACTAACATCATTATCAACGAAGAGATCCGTAAATGTTACATTTCCTTCAAAAATAAGAGGTTCATCTATCCACATCAATTTCGAAGTGTCCAGTCCATTAATATAATTAGCTTCCATATTATCTGCACGAATCGTGTGGAACGTAAATCTTCCTGGTATTTTTTGTGAACCTATCTTTGAAAAAATACTCGAAGGAAGTGTATCGACTCTGAAACCCTCTAAAAAATCCATCGTTATGTTCTGTACAATTAATTCTTCCATCATTCCTGTCGGCAATGATATATTTTGCAATGCTATTTTTTTCAAATACATTTCAGCTGAGTAATTAGCTATTCTAATCACTTCCAATTCCTCGCTTAATACTAGATCATTTTCAATAATGATTTCTTCCATGATATCAGCGATTGTTACATTTTCCAATTCGATCAAATACGAGATATTTTTTCCATTAAAATTTTCGATCGTGATTTCTTCAGCACGAAATTTCGGTGTTCTGATCAATTCTGTTTCGTTTACCTTGATCGGTATTTTTAAATAAGGAGAAACTGCTCGATCATTGAGAAATTCAAGATTGAATTCACGTACGATTGCACGTTCTACTGAAATTGCAGGAAGATTAATGTCCTCCGACAATTTCAGATTTCCAGTGTTATTCAAAATTATATCGACGGATATATTGTTATAATAATCGGTTATCAAATGATGTAATTGTAATTTTTGGACATGTAAATCACCGCGGATTATAATACGATCTTGATGAACATCGATGCTATTTAATTTTGTTTCGTTCACGTGAAAGACATCGTTGATATGTAGATTTTTAAAATGAAGATTTGTGAAAATCGACGGAATCTTTTCGACTGTGGTGTATAAGAATTCTTCCTCGGTAAAACCATTCAAGTATTTAGTTTCTAATCGATCGATAGTTACACCGAAATCGAGTGAAACGTCATTTCGAATTGTTTGATCGGTCGATTTTGTCCACATGTTATGGAAAATCTCTCTTGGTTTAACTTTTAAATTATCCATAATTAATTTTCCATTTTCTTCAAAATCAATTTTTTTTACTGCGATGTCACCTGATATTACCACGCTATCATAAATTTGAGACGGCGGAATAATTGACATTTTTGCATCTGAATCCATAATAAGCATTTCTGTTACTTCCATCTTATCTAATATCACTTCACCTGTAAATATAATTTCTCTCATAAAAATCTAACAAATATCTTTTATATGTACTCATTGAAATAAAAATCATAATAGGATACCACTGATAACATTTTCACGTGATTTCATAGCAAATTCGGATATAGGAATGCCATTAATATATTCTACATGAAGGGAATCAACTTCGAGCGTTTTTATATATAATTCCTGAAAATTTTGATCGAACGCATTTGTCATCAGTAACGTGGATGATACCCCATTGTACATTTTTGTTTTAAGATTTTTCACCTCTACATACTGGTATGTAATGTTACCTAAAGAAAGACTTATTATCATTCGAGAAATTAATTAATTAAAAAAAAAATACTTATTATCATTCGAGAAATTAATTAATTAAAAAAAAAAAAAATCGATAAATTATACCTGTAATCGTCTGATTGCCACCTATAATGAACAGCTGATCAATCAATTGCTCCATGTCAATTTCATTGATCTTTTTTACTTTCAAATTAGGTATAGAAATATTCGAATGGACGAGTATACTATTTTCATATAATTTTCTAGTACTATCATTCTCGCTGACTAATATTTTTTCATCTTTGTTTTCTATCGTTGCCCAATCTACGATTTCGTAATGAAATTTTCATTAACACTACCTCTTTACAAACTAATATTTTTCATGATAGATTATAAAAACGTGTACTCACACTGATGAGGAATTCCACAAAGGGAATTCACTTTGAGATTATGAACGATGATATTATCAGCGTTTAGAGACGAGGCAAATTGTTGATCATCTTTTAAGGATATGAGATTGTTAGATCGATAACTAACGTTATTTAATTTATCGATGGATATCGTATCGATTACCATTTCTTTGAAAAATGCATCACCAGTGATATTGATCACACCATATAAATTATTCTTAGTGTTTGGTCGTAAAATATTTAATGATCTTTTCAACAGACTTTCGATTTTCGATTCAAGATCATCTAAATTCTTTCGAAGTTCGGATGGTGTAAATACTTCCTCTTCGACAAATAAATCAATCTTTTCTACAACACCCGATTTCAAAATCACACTTGGATATTCGAGCGTATCAAAAACATAGGAATTATTCTTTATCGAATAATTAGAGTAGAGCATAAATGACTCAAATTTCCTAATGACAAACAATCTATTTTGTAATATTCTAACGATCTCTGACAAACATTCTCGTGTTGTGTCTGTGACCATTTGTTTATTCTCTATAACATAATTTGATAGTTAATCAATTGGATTACTTATAAAGATCAATTTGTAATTCAATCTGATTTACCATGGTAGGTTTTATTTTTGACATTTAAATCCCAAATCTCGACGAAATATAAGCCGTCGTAGCTTAATGTGGTTAATATCAAAGTTATGGTCTCATATCCATTATTTAATGCTTGCATATCCACTATGTTCCTATTATTATTTAATTTTCGAACACTTAGAGACACATAATTGGCCATATTTAATAATTTAAATAACTCCACAACGTCCTAGAACATTGAAATTTATTAGAAAGTAATTAGTTAACTTTTTACAATATAAAATAAAAATTTATCTGCACTTACATTATGAGCAACAATAAAGTAGGTACCATCTTGTAAATATACTGTTTGCATAGAATAAAATGTTCTAATTTCTGGAATATCGATCCATTTTAACAATTCTGTACCTAATAACAGATCGAAAAAATTTTAATCCAAAACAAAAAAAAAAGAAAGAAAAGTAGAGATTAGATTTTCTAATACATTTGTGATACGAACCATCCCATAAATATACACTGCTTACTTGCATTTTATTTATCATTAAAACAAAATGATGATTATTGCAAGTATAATGATGAATAGACATCGGTTTGTTCGTAGGCAAAAATTGTATTATATCGATAGTATTCTCTTTGAATTCGTAAACGGTAGAAGTAACTATTGAATCGGATTTAGAATTTTGAGCAAATATTATAATAACCGATTGTTTATATTTAAACGTAGTGACCGATACAGCAGAACTGGTCATTATGTTAGTGTAGATATCCATGTAAGTACCAGCCCAATGATAAATACTGTTTTTAATTATTGATTAATATTAAATTATATCATTATAAAAGACATTGTTTAATATACTTAATATATTAATGTGTATAATAAATAACATATATATAAATATTACATAGCAATGGGACAAAAGTTCCTAAATGATTTTTAAAAATCAATTAGATCTTTTTCGAGGCTTTTTAGATCTACAATTAAGCTTGTATTATAGTTTTACAATCTCAAAAAAAAAATTAGTCTGTAAATTACGAAAAATTAATTTATGAATTAATCTAGAAACTTTTAGCCCATTCTGTAGAATACTTACACGCTTATATTATCGACTAATATTAAATAAAGCCGATTAGCTTTGGTAAAGAAACAAGCATCGATTAGTTTTGAATATATAACATGTTGTCTATGAATTAAATCTGTAATATCGTTTCCTGTGTACAAGCTGCACCAACCGATATTGTAACAAAGAAAAAGATAAAGAGTCGTTTTCCATTTAATTGTCTAAAAGATAAACGATTGATTATGATCTCGGAAAAAAATATTGAAATATTATAACATACGTAAGTAATGCATGTAAAACATACTCTAACGAATTTGATAAAATAACCCTGGCCAATAGTACTTTTTTCTTTAAATTTGAAAACTTTGCTCGAAGTAGAACCATTCATAAAAATATCCATAGTTCCATTGGTATGAGCGAATAACATTTGATTAAATGTATTTATTATTAATGGTGGATTTGTATCCCATATCGTATCCCATGATTTTAACCAACTCACATTGTAATTGTTAACAAAAACTATAATCACATAAATCTACTGTATATATTTACGATTTTTGTTTTCTTATTTTAAATTAGATATTTTTCTTTTTATATTAATTCACCTGTTTGAGATGCTTCGATATGACTTTTAGCTATATTAACTTTGGCCTCTCTTAATTTTTCACTCAAATATTCATTCAATTTTATGTTCGAACATTTTCCTCGTTGTACAATCGATCCAAAGAGAATCGCGAACAACTAAAAAAATATATTTTTAATAAAGAAAAATAATAATTTAAATATTTTATTAATCTTGTTGATTTGCAAAAATAACTTACAAAATAATTCAATGTTCCCATAGTTATAAGAAAATATTGTAATAATCCTATTGATACATTTATAATCTCTCGTTATGACTGACTAAATCTCTATGATATCAGGAAAGATACAGAATTCTATAATTTATTAGATCTTGTTTAGATCAATAGATATAGTATACAATATAAATATGTTTGTATGAAAAAAAATATATATAAAAGTTATCTCAATGATATTTGATAATGTATAGAAATCAAATCTTACGCGCGCTTGTGTGTGTGTGTACATATAACGCGCGCGTGTTGTTACTTTTATTTGTTTATTTTTATCTATTTCTTATATTATTAATAATTGTTAATTATTATATAATATATGTGTGTATATATAAAAAAAAATCTCTGTTGTGTGAAAGATGTCAATTTATTAAATATTTTATAATTTTTACATTATTGACAAATTTTCAAAGAATATAATGATTGTGGCGTATACCTGAAATTCTTGAAATTAGCTAAAAACTGTTGAAATTCTGGCGAAGAACTAATAATACATATCTTTTCCTTTCTTTTCGACCAAAAATTTGCCATTTTTAATTTATTAGAATTAATTGTTCTTTCGCCGTTATCATTGAAAACGCCATTTTGTTTGTACAAATATTTTACCGACCAAGAAGAGTTCAACATGTATTTAGTCGATAAGGAAGTGAAAGTATTAAATATACTAACGGTATATCTTTGAGAGAATAAAGTTGATTGAAAATGAAGTGAACGACTTAAATTAATATAATAAATTAATTGAGATACGTGTTCACATTGAAAAACGTCAAATTCATTGTACGAATATGCAAACTTGTGTGGGTCATAGGCATTATTATTATTATTGCAAATAATATCCCTGTGTTTTTTTAAATCTTTACTAATAATTTTTTGTTCATTTTGATTTTCTTCGAAAGAATAAGATAAAATATTTGATGAAGATTTCATTATTGAAAACCATTCTTGATTTGATTGCGTAGTACTCGACCATGTGTCATTACTTTCGAAACGTGTTGTTGATTCTCGGTGTAAAATAGTGGAGTTTGTACTAAATGATGATAGTGTGTAATAAAAAGGATATATTGGTACTTGGACACCAACATTTGTCAATGTTTTTTTACTGGAATTAGTATTAAGTTTTTTCTTGTTGTCTGGCCTGCAACACACACACACACATACACATACACATGATCATTTAGTTTTACTTTTTATATATTAAATATATACCAATTAAATTTTACTAACGTGTTTATAAATTTCTCTGATTTTCTTCTTATATAATTTTCAAAACATGTAGTAAATAAAATGAACCAAATAGATACGAAAATGACAACAAAAGTCGTTAATACTCTTGATTTTCTTATGGTACCCCATGATTTGTGACTTTGTTCAATAAAATGTGAAATACTCATTAAAGTACTCCTCTTTTTAATTGTATTTTCTTGTGCTGTTGTCCTTGTTGTTGGAAATACCTTATCTTTGTCAAAATTACAATAAAATTATTTGAAGCAGTTATGTATTACAATGTACTCATTAAAATATTAGCTGTATAATGAATGGAGTAAAGAAAATCATATTTTTATGTTGTCACCTTCAGAAAGTATTAATTCATTATTATAATACAGATCATTTGCACAAAGTGCTATCCATAGTCCTATACCACATAAAAGTAGTATACGCCATCGTACACGAATTAATATTTTTTTTAACATGTCCAAATATTTGTTCACACATATTTCAAAACATGAGCACGATTAAATATTTCTATATAAAATTATATCACATTAAATAACACCTTGTCAAATTTGATAGATTATTTTCTTATATAAAATAGAAATTATATCAATTTTGTTTTACGTATTAAAAAGTAATTTTGCACATTTAATTTAGTTGAGAAATATTATTAATTAAAAGATGTTTTCCCTTCTGATAGATGATTTTATTTTTTAAAGGTTGAAAGGTAAAAAAAATGACATTCTACCTTTCATTAAAATAAACAAGAGATTTCCACATTTTATCTTGAACACTTAGGTGGTTAAAAATTGAAGCATCAAATCAAAATTTTTAATGCTTTTAAACTAACGAAGAAACTTAGAATGTGCAAGTCTCTTCTTGTAACACGTTTAACTGAACTTAATCAACAACTTGCAACAATTGCTAAATTACAAAAAATGGAAGATGAATATGACAAAAATCCAATCCTATGTTGTAAGGTATATAATATTTGTATGTAATACATAGTATCTAGTATATCAATATTAATAATAATTTGTCTAAGATTTGTGATTGTCAACATCATATACTATCCACTGGAGAAAATAAGAAAAAAATACCATGTAATATCAACACTTGCAAAACACGAAAAAGATGTACTTGCAATAAGACAAGAAAATGTAAATTTTTTATTAATATAGATATTATACATAACTATTTACTTTTCTTTATTACATCACTTGCATAATAAAGATTTATTAATTAGTATATAAAAAGGTTATATAGTACTATTAATAATATTATGAATTATTTTTACAATTATATTTTCTTCTTTCTTTCGTAAATTATTAGCCTATAAAAACGATGAAAAAATTAAAGAAATCTCAAATAAACAAACATATGATGATGAAGCCATAAGAAAAGATGTATATATTACTGAAAATGGTAAATGAATTAAATAATATATCATTAAGTAAATAAAATCTTATAGACAATATTTATAGTATTTAATTAAATGACTTCTATCAAAGGACAGATCCTTGATACAAGATTAGAAAATGTACAGGATTTAGAAAACATAAATTCTATAAGAAAGCAAATTACACAAGAAAAAACGAACAATGATATATCTGCAAAACGAGATACGAATCATTCTGAAAAACATGAATCAGTCTCAAAAAAGATTGATAATCAGAATACAGAAAATGAAAATGAAATTATGCGTAAGACAAATGACACAGTGCAAGACAAGGATAAAAGTAAAGAAACAGAAAAAATTATAACATTGCCGGATGATAATGATAAAAGTGTTAATACAGAAGAAATTAGGATAGTGGCAGTTGACAAGGTAAATGAAAGAAATATTTTCAATAAAATAAGCTACAAAAGAATTCAAAAAATTGTCATTTATAGGGATAATGTAGATAAAAAACTGAAATCTCCAATTTTAGTTAAAGGATTATTTATAATCCAGGTTGATTTATCAGGATTTATCTAACGAAAAAAAACAGAAGAAAGATTTGGAGGAGAAATTGCAAAACGCGAAGCAACATTCAACAAAGTTGAAAGAAAATGGAGAACAACCAATATCTCACCTAAAAGATGCTCTACAAAAAGCTGAGGAGCAACTTGCGCAAGCAAAAAAAGAAACTATTACAGTTACAGCAGATAGAGACAAATTATTAAAAACTATATCAACTCTGAAAGTAAGTATGTCAAATTTGTAAGATGAAAAATTAAAGATTTATTTTCTTAGGAGGAAATGGAGAATGCAGTTTGCAAAAATGTGTCTTTACTTCGCGAATGCCAGGATTTAAAATGTAAATTGCAGATAGCTTCTGAATGTGAAACAAAAACGTAATATACAAAATAATTATATTGTATGATTATAATTTTATTATAAGTATTATGTCAGATGTTATATTTTTATTTTCAAGTTGCACAGTTGTTCAAGACGAAGTTAACCTTATAAAATCTATAGTTAAACAAAAAGAAGAGATTTTACAGGCGGAAATAATTGAATTAAAAGGATTGATTGCAGAACTTACAAATGTTACAAAAATACAGGAGAGAAGAATATGTGAATTAAGTATTATTTGTAAAAAACAGCAATGCAGTTTACGTGATAAAAGTAAAACAATTATTGAAAAGGTTAATAAATTATTTTACGTTCTAACAGCTTCTAGATAAGTTTTACATAAAATTAAGTTTTCATAATGCACTTTTTAGGAATCTAAAATATTCGAAATGCAATCACTACTGAAGTCGTATAGTTGCAAATGTACAGGAATGCAAAATGATATTCAAAAATTAGAATCTAGTTTAAATAAAGAATCAAATACATGTAATAGTTTAAAAGAGGAGTTAGAACGTTGTAAGGATGATTATAATTGTATGTTGAACATTAAAACAAAAATTATAGAAGAACAAGACGAAACGATAAAAAAGCAGAAACGGGTGAGCAATTAATTGTAATTCTTATTGCAATTAATATCTGTAATTAATATAAAAAATATTGCAAATAATCACAGTATCAAATAGATATTTACAATCAACGTTAAATATAATATAATTTTTCATGGATCTATTACGTGTAATTCCAAAAACCATGTAGTACTTTTGACTACAGTAGTATTACGACACCTAACGCGCGTAATTCTGAACGAATCGTATTATTTTTAATTGGATTCTTTTAATAAAAAATTATATTTCAAATAATTTTTTCATAGTTATTGAAAGATAGTGAAAATATGGCTGAACAAGCTGCTTCTGAATTTGAGGAAATTAGAAACGAACTTGTTCACGAAAAAGAAACATGTGAATCTTTAAGAATTGCATTGATTACTGCAGAAGTTCAATTAAATCAAGAATATAATGTGGAATGCAAGAACTGTCAAAACTTAATGGAAGAAATAAATTTGTTAGATCAACAAAAACAAAAATCATTAATTGCAGCAAAAGAAACCTTACGAAAGCTATGTGTTTCTGTACGGGATTACCAAAGGGAATTGGTCTTTGAAAGACAACAGTGTAAATTTCTAACATTAAAACTGAAAGAAAAGCAAGAAGAAGTTGAATACATCAAAAAAGAATTTGCTTACAAAAAAGGACCAATTGTGCGCAGAACAAGTGACTTTCTATACTAATAGATACAATCAAAAGGATAAGATTAAAAGTAAATTTTATGTTTTTTGTTATTCAATTTATTAAAAAGCAAATTAATATAATCAATACTAGAAGTAGCTAAAAGTATGTTATTACATTGTTGCATATAACTATTTCCTTTATTAATTATAACTAAATTTTATTGATGATATTTTTTTTACAAATATCCTAACATTTCACTCTTCTGAAATTTAAATTCAATATCAATTATTTAAATATTAATTTAGATATTTTTACCCTCAATTCAAGTAATAAAAGATTAAAATTCTTTTTATACCACAAAATATTATAGTCAAAATGTAACCTCCAATTTTTGTCAAGAAAATATTTATAAAAAACAGACATGTCATCTGCTGTTAACGATGTTTTACCTTGTGCTTTCAATGTTTCTTGAAACTTACTACGTTCCTGAATTTAAGAATATGTTAATAAAAATCTTATTGTTTTCTTAACGTTTATAAGAAATATTCATCAATTTTACTTGTATGAAACTCTTGTTATGTTTTGTCCAGAATGTTTGATTCCAAAGCTGGGTATCTTCTCTAGCTTCTCTGTATTTTTTCTCCAATTTAGATTCATTATTGGACTTTTTAAAAATAATAGGTCTCAAATTTGAAATAGGATCTGGATTTCCAATTTGATCAAAATTTATTTCATTTTGTGCCTTATCTATCGATGATTTCTGATGTAAAGCAAATGAATTGTGTGACAAAATAAATAGATTACATTGTATTATGTAAACACCAAAGTACTACAAATGCTTACTGAACAAAAAGGACGAATTCTTTTAACTAGATCTTTTCTGAATAAGCAAGTAGATTTACTATTCATTTTTTATATTATTTACACTTGAATGTTTGAGTCTTACAATTCCTGTAAAAATATATTAAAAAAACATAAACATGTGAGATAATTCTTCGTGTCTACATAAAACTGTTTCATTAACACGAACTCAATATAGCGATTTTTTTTGCAGTTTGTAATTTAAATTAATTCACATGGAGTATTCATATATCGACTAAGAAACATTAAAAAAGAATTGTACATTAATATTAATATCAATATCTAAGAAATATTTATAATTGACACCATATAAGATGTAATTTTTTATATGTTTATTTGCATGATAATTCGTAGTATTTTTGACTAATGTAGTCATGGTAGACTTGATATCTAACGCGCGAGATTTGAATGCATTCATTTATTTGTTGTTCATGTTAATCTACGAAGATCATTAATCAGTTTATCTCAATGACAAAAACTAAAAGGTAATATTGAAATTAGAATTATTTGTACAAAAGTAAAATAAACAGATGCAAAAGTAAATTCTTAACTACAGTTAAATCTTAATTCCATTTCAATTGCTTTATTTATGTGTATTATTTTATTATATCATAGATATTCAGCAAATTATAAAAAACATATTATGTCAAAGCTCTGTAAAGCAAAAAATAGTTTGGACAGAAGAAAAAAATGTTGGATAAATCTGTTTAATAAGTATTCACAGCCAGTATAAAAAATTTTGATTTTTATATGAAATCTTCATGTTATTATAATTTATCAAGAGTATACATTATTAATCTATATGCCATAGGTATTAAACAAAACAGAAATAAATATTAAAACGTTAATCCCAGAAAAAGATAATGCTGATATTTTAGAACTTAATAGAGCAAATACAATTACATCTAAACCCGATGTATTTAGAAACTATTCATTGAGTCCTAGAAATTTAATTCGTCATTCATTAAAGCATAAAAGAAATTATTTAACAACAGACTCATTTTTAACAAAGAGAAATTCCTCAAATCTTTTATCTACGTCCAAAAATGTAACTTATTCTGACAGATATAACGGTAAATATACAAGTATGGTATGATGTATAAAAAATATTTCTCATACATATTTCATTAACACAATTTTTATCCTCTAAAAGATTACACATCAGCAAACACACAATTTAAGAACACAGAAAAAGTAAAAGACATCAGAGAATATCGAGACGACATAAATACGACATATCCAACAAGGTTATAGATTTGTATATATTTCGTATCATGAAAAATATAAATTAAAAGCTTTTTAATTTGATTTTAGAGTAATATGGAGTATTAGCAGTACCAGTCTATCAATAATAAATCTTGTATCAAATAAGATTATAAATATTAAAAAACTATATGAACATCCTACGTTTGAAAGTAGCACAAAAAAAGAGGATACTAATTGTGCGGCAGAGAACATTGAACTACAAGGAAGTAAAAAATTCTTTATTCAAACACGATTATTTGATTCTGATTCTGATTGAAAAAGTATAAAAATTTAATAAACTAAAAGATGCATTATATATATTTATAAATAATAAATAAATGATAAATGATATCGGGAAAATATTACGATTAAAAATCAAGATGAGATTATAGCTTTAATAATAAAAATTCGAGAACGATATTAATAGATTACTCGTATTAATTTCTTATTATTTATTATTCTTATTTTATCAAATGTATTTTAATACGTTTGTCGTTTGTCCAAAACCTGGTAATTTATTTTATGTTCTTGAACCTTAGGAAAGAATAGGAACTATTTGTTTATAGGTTGGTAATACTATGTTTACGGCTTACGAATAAAATAGTGATTTGTTTGCGGCATTTTTCTACAAGCTAAGAAAAGTAGTAAATGGCTGTGTAGAAATTAAATTAGTTGGACTGATCGGTGAAAATATAATGGAATCGAGCAATGAGCAAGCATCAGGAATTGTCGAGGCAAATCTCAACAATGAGCAGGAGCACAATGACGAGGGCATGGAAGAAACGGAGGATTATAGTTTCGATGGAGAAGAATATCGGCACTTCGTACCGCGAGGAAGAGGTAGCTTCAGGTGCGTCGTTCTTGTTTACTCCCGGAAAATTTTTTATTTTTTATTCCAGAGAAGTAGAATTTTATTTACTTAATTAGGATTAGATCACAATTTTCTTTAGCAAAATCGTCGACCAATTTTTTTTTTTGTATGATTGACAAAGAAGAACAACAAACATTGCGTCGCGTGTTTAAGACGATCACATGAAGAACATCGTTTTTCAATGGTATGACGATGAAGTAACGAAATGCAATATCATGCACTAAATGTAATTTTACAAGATCAACATTAATCGTCCAAGGTGAAAGGTTTTGCACCTTCCATTTATTTCAGTGCCAAAATTCGACGTTAACAGTTATGAGTCGGGGATGTAGAGTTTTTATGCAGATCGAAGTATCCAAATTTCGTACGTGGACATTCCAAGTCATGGCTTAGATTAGTTATTAAAGATAGCTCAAGTGTATAAAATAATTTAAGGGGTCGTGGCAGAGGTGGTTTTGATTTCCCGATGAGAGGCGGTCCTCCAAGGTTTCGAGGAAGAGGCTTTGGTCCAAGGGGTCCGATGTTCCGCGGGGCTAACAACGGATATCCGTTTGAGGGTCCACCACGACCAAACTGTCCACCTGGTCCAGCCGGTCCAAGGTTTAGAGGGCCTCCACCATTTGATCCAAGCTGGGGACCTATGGGACCACCTAACATAATGGGACCACCGAATCTTATGGGACCACCAGGAATGGTAAAGAATATTTTTTTTTATATATATATATGTATATGTATATACGAGTAGGAACAATGTTTGTATCATGGTGATAATAGTCTTCTGAGATATCTGTATTTTCTTCATTAATACATTCAGTAAAATATATTCAGAAAATTATATAATAAATTGTTATAAAACTCGATATATTCTGGTAAAAGCAAAGCAGATGGGGGACATTATATGAGAGTAAACAACTGGAGGAATACTGGTATTTGTTAAAATTTATGTCATTTGTACTTCCCTTATTTCCCTTACAAAGATCAATCTATTATATAGAAATGGCTTTATGAAAGAACATTCCTTATGATAGTTCTTTTCTTTTTGCCTGGTATCCCTTTGTCTATTACATGTGTTAATAGCCACCACCGCATATGATGAATGGTCCCATTGGGACAGGACCGGGACCGTATGGGCCACCTCCTGGAATGGGACCACCCAATATGAATAGCGTAAGCTAGTCATAAGTGTAATAGCAGAAGTATAATGTATCGTATAACATAAGCAATTGCAAGGTGTGTAACAGATTCCAGGTCAACAACAAAACCAGCAGCAACAGAGTCAACCGCAAGCAAACATTCCAGGGCTTGACCTTAATGGGGAAGTTTGGGTAGAAACTAAAACACCAGATGGGAAGTCATATTATTATAATATTCGATCTAGAGAGACAACATGGACGAAGCCGGAAGGATCGAATGTAAAGGTCATGGTGCAAGATCAGGTTAGTAATATTTTATAGATTAATAAAATAATAGTAATTTTATTATTTCTAAAATATGTTAATGTCACGATTGTGATCTTATGTTTACCACATTAGCTAGAACAGTTAGTGCATGGGGCATCAAAGCAAACAGCCCGTGCTACCACTCCTACTTCCACACCTACTACTCCAACACAAGTTAATGAAAATAGAGTATCTCAAAGTAATGAACAGTCGTCCTCCAATAATGCTGATGCATTGAATCAGATGAGTACCGCGCCTCCAGGTACAGGACCACCACCTTCTCTAAATGATGCTCCAGATGTCAATGCACAAACTTCAGATACAAGTCAAACTAATGGTAATAAAATCTCTATTATATTATTATGTATTCCAGTGATTTGTATAAACTTTAAAATATATATTTTATACTAAAGGATCAGTACCTGCGACAGTTGCAAATGCACCAACGATAAATACATCAACAATAAATACGAATATAATGCAGCCACCACCAAATATGATGCCGATGCAACATAGAATGCCCAATCAGTTTGGTGGTCCAATTCCGACTCAATTTGGTACAGCTCCATTTGGTATGCCACCACCAGGATTTCAACCATTTGGTGGTTATGGTCCACCACAGACAAACTGGGGTATGTATTAGAGAAATGTTTCCAACTGAAATTTTCTGTGTGATTGAAGATTGAAAGTATTAAATAATTTGTTATTATTAGGTATGCCACAAATGCCACATGGTGTAATGACTTCCCAAACTCCTGCTGAAGATCCAGCTATATTAGCACAACTTGATTCTGAATTAGTTGCATCAGCCATGATTTGGACAGAGCACCGTGCTCCAGATGGTAGATTATATTATTATAATAGTAAAGCAGGAGAATCTGTGTGGGAAAAGCCACAGGCATTGAAAGACTTAGAAAGTGAGTTAAAAATAAACAATACAGTTAATTCGTGTTGTTAGTTTATAATTAATGCTTTAGAAAGTTAATTTAAGAATTGTTATGCAACGTAATATTTACGAAGACATTATTTTCTTCAAACGTTATAATAGATGCGAAATTAGCACTTCGACAAAAAGCAGAAGAAATATCAACTACCACTTCTACCACTACTGCAACTACCTCCAGTACCAGTAATAACAAAAGTCCTGAAGTTAATAAGCAAGAAATCAAACAAGAGAGCACTCATGATACCAAAGATAACGCAAAAGAAGCTGAGACTAAAACCAAGAAAGAAGAGACATCTTCGAAGGAAGCAATTAAACCTCAGGATAAATCTAGACCAATTTCCAGTACACCCGTACCAGGAACACCATGGTACGTTTAAAACATTTTAATATAATATTATTATAATACACTGTTTAGTAATATATATTTATTCATTTAGGTGTGTCGTATGGACTGGCGATGGACGCGTCTTTTTTTATAATCCCTCGTCAAGAATTTCTGTTTGGGAAAGACCGGACGATCTTATCGGCCGTCAAGACGTGGATAAGATGACATCTACGCCACCAGATGCAGTTGGAACACCGAAACCAGTACGCCAATCGGATACAAGTGAAAGTAGTGATGATGATCAACCAACTCCAGCTAAGAAAATTAAACAAGAAGAGCCTAAACGTATGTTGCATTTTACATAGTATTTCCTTAATGATTTGTAAATAGAATAGCATATACTATTTTCTTTTATAAAGCTGTTACCGTAAAAGAGGAAGAGGACAAGGATGGTAAGAAAACGATCGACATTGGGAAGGAAGCAGCGATCGAAGCTGAAGTGAGGGCAGCCAGAGAAAGGGCCATTGTTCCGTTGGAAACTAGGATTAAATCGTTTAGAGATATGCTTGCAGAGAAGGATGTAAGTTTTGTTTAGAATAATTTATCTCTATAAACTTTTTATGCATATGCACAAGCTCTATTTGTATTAATAAAATATACAATTGTATATTAGGTATCGGCATTTAGCACGTGGGAGAAAGAGCTTCATAAAATCGTGTTCGATCCTCGTTATTTGCTTTTAACATCCAAAGAAAGGAAGCAGGTTTTTGAAAAGTATGTGAAAGAAAGAGCGGAGGAAGAGAGACGCGAGAAAAGAAACAAAATGAAAGAACGTAAAGAACAGTTTCAAAAACTTTTGGAAGAAGCTAATCTTCATGGAAAGTATGTAAAATATATCTATCTGACAAATTTATTTATTTGACAAAAAGAGAGAAAACAAAATTGATAATCGAGCTGTTTGTAAAAATACGTGTTTTAATTTGCAGATCATCGTTTAGTGATTTTGCACAAAAGCATGGACGTGACGAACGATTTAAGAATGTGGAAAAGATGCGTGAACGGGAAAGCCTCTTCAACGAGTATCTCCTGGAAGTCCGAAAAAGGGAAAAAGAGGAGAAAACCGCCAAGCGAGAGCAGGTATTCTTGATTTATTAAAATAATAATGATTTTACAGTGACGCAACAGCTATTTTTTAAATTTGTTGTTCGAAAACTTGCAGTTATTTTCAATATTTAATATTATAATAAAAAAGAAAAGAATTTACATTTTCTTCACACAATCTGTTTATATAGATGCATTCAAAAGATTTTAATTTATAATATCCTGAACATGATGACGAGTTAAACATAAGAATATTTTTTTTAATGTAACGTCGTTTTGATGTTTCAAGAAAAAAAAAAAAAATAGAAAGAAAGAAAGAAAAAATTAAAATCGTTTAAAAAAGACTGGTATTCAATTATAACTTAATTTATAATCTATTGAAAAAATGTTTTAAACGTATTCTTTTATATTCTATTTTTATCATGAATGCATCTTGGTCTTCTATATTTATGTAGAAGTGATATAAACAGAGTATTTTGTTTAAGTTAAATATCAATAAAATTCAATACTTTCGTTTCAGATATTTTAGTAAGATCTTCTAAGTTATATCTTTTTAATTTTTCTTATAAAGTCATATAACAAATAGCTTATAAAGATTGAGTGGAAAAAAAGAAAAAAAGAAGAAAAAAAAAAGACAAGAAAAAAGAAAAAGAAAAATCTGTAATTGCAAAGTAAGATGCACTTACAAGAATTAGTACTTATTAGAATGCTGAATTTTGTTTAGATTCAGCATATATTTGTGCTTTGAAGAACTTCCATTGATTAAATTATCCAAAAGATATATTATTCCATTAGTTAGCAATGTTTAGCATTGATTACTGATGTAAGAAATAAATGATAAACAAAACACCATGATTGCTTTAGTTCGAAATATATAATGCGACTTCTTAAATAATTAATAATATATAGTTGATTAATTATATATTTAATGAAATATGTATTTTCAGATATAATTAATTATTCTTTCAGGTTCCATAGGTATGTTATTATTTTGTTCCACTTGTATGATTACATATAAAATGAATTCCTAATATTTATGGCTGAAGAACACATACCAGGAGAAGTTTCTCTAATCATTCTCTACTCCAGTAGATTTGCTCGATAGAGAAAATTTTTGTAGCTCTAAGACGGGAGATGTAGAGAATAAAATCTTAGTATGTGACGGTTCCTTATATACTTATGTGTTCTGAACTCTCCACTTCAGTCAGGAGGCAGGCAGGACAGGTTCCGTATGTGGAGTGGCTTGGTTCTGAAGCTGGTTGGTGGCATGGATGATGTCATCTACCATCCCCACCTACACTACGTGGCACAGTTGGCACACCCTCGCGCGCCGCATTCTTTACTCCAAACCAGAGTCATGAGAATGAACGAACTCGGTATTTGTATATTACTCGTAATCCTCGTTACTTCAAAAGATTAACTTTTCCCCAAAATTAAAAACAGTATCGAAAGAGTTACATGAGAACCGCAAGAGAGTTTTATCTCACAGGGTAGCTTTACTTGCAAATACTTTGATATGCATTATTTCGTTCTCGGGACTTAAAAAAGTTTATTATTTTATCGGTATTAAAATTTGTATTCAATGTATCGAAGCAAGAATGAATTCTTATATTATTTATTTTTACATTTGCATATTTAAAAAAAAAAAAAAAAAAAAAGTATCAACTTTGATTGTAGAATGTAGAAATCATTTGAGAGTCAATCGTTAATCGTTCTTGTATCGAAGCATTATGTCATGTGTTTGAATTAAGAAATGAAAACTTTATGTACATATCTTAAAACTACATACATATATATGTATATATTACAGTAATATTTCTCATATACATATATATATGCGTGTGTATTTTCTGTTTAATAATTTTATTTACGATTTAAGTATTTTTATTATATCACGAAAATATACTTGTGCGAGAGAAAGGATTTAGATTTTATTAGAGTACAGAGTCAGAGTGATAGATCAAATTTTTGTAGTAACGTGGTATGATGTTAAATGGGAATAATGGGGAGTATGCATTTGTATAACAGTAGATTTATGTTCTTTTATGAAAATAATAATTAGATATGAAGGTAATAGAGGTGGACATCATAAGGTAGTTAGATTGTAGTTATCAAGTTGATTATGTAATACTAAATCTTTCTTCGTTGAAAATCAATGTGAAAAAAATAGGTTCCAACTTGTGATATTAAAAAAAAAAAAAAAAGAAAGAAAAAAATTATAGAAATATTTCACGATCAAGAATATTTTCTCTCATTACATGGATATTATTAGTAAAAAAATATCATGAGAGAGAGGCTAGTTACTATACGAAATTCCGAAGTCGTCCGTAAATTACGCAATGGGAATGACAGAGGGTAATAAAACATTTTTATGTTTTAGCAAAATTAAAAAAAAATTAAGCTGGAATCATTAATAATTAAGATGGAGTCACTTATAAACATAGTTAGTTTTAAATATTAATTTCTATATTTATATATATATATATATGCATACACATATACATATACATACATACATATGTATATATATTTATATGTGTGTGTGTGTGTATATATATATACACATTCTCTTTCATATTTATTATTTAATAAAGAAAAAATAATATCAAGTATTTTTATAGTATGAAATATAAAAAAGAAAAAGTTGTTAGTGCTACAATGCCACTATAATATTGTAGAACTAATACTCTAAATACGGAACTTGAAGAAATAATTAAAAGGGAAGTAAGAAGTAGAGTTAATAGCTCGTTTCGTAATTTGGACGGCTAAAAATTTCTGAAATCATACAAACTCGATAATAACTTACTAACATATTTTTTCTTTTCAGCAAGGGAAGGCGTTAGAAAACATATCCATATTTTAAAGCAAGTTGTCATTAAATCAAGACAAGATACTTTCTTTTCTTAGGAAGCAGAGTTACATTAATACAGAATTAATTTTGATTTAATATAGTTCGTTCTAGTGTGTATGGGTGAATGTGTAAATATAAATGTTTTATATGTGCAATATGTAAAATTTAATGTATGTATATTTTTGTATGGAAGTGTGTGTATATTTGTTTAATGACAGCTTGCTACAAACTAATCATTTTTACAGCTATAATGAGTATACTTTTTTTTCAGCAGAAAACAACAGCATATTTCATAAAAAATTCCAACAAATAGAGCCCTTAAAGTTGTGATATCTCCTGACGCGAATGAACATTATTCAATATTTGTTCTACCCATTACGAAATACACAATTTGAAAACCATAATACAAGGTTTGCAAGTTGAAATAGTTTGATCCACATTACAAATAATTACTTTACATGATACAATTATAAAGTGATTGTAATGTGGTTATAAGCGTGTACTCATTGGTTGGAAATATTATTAAGCGTGCATGATAAATCCGAGCCAAAACAGTTTACAATTATAATAAAGATTTGTAAAATAATAGTAAATAAGCAAAATTGTTGTTATTTCTCAATAATGACGATCTTATGATGAATGTATTTCAGGTGAAAAAGGAATTCATAGCAATGCTACGTGAGCACAAAGACATTGACAGACATTCGCACTGGAGTGACTGTAAGAAAAAATTGGAATCTGATTGGAGGTACAGAGTCGTAGAATCAGCAACCACTAGAGAAGATTGGTTTAGAGACTATATTCGTATTCTGAAGGAGGAAAGGAAAAAGGAAAAGGAAAAAGATAAAGATCATCGGCACAGAGATAAAGACCACCATAAATCTGAGAAGAAGGACAGGGACCGGAAGGATGTGGATAAGTATAAAGAAAAATCTAAGGACAAATCTGATAAGGATAATAAAGAAAAGAAACAGAGACGGACAGATACTGGAACTGAAGAAAATGGCAAGGAGAAAAAGGAAATTGTTGAGAAGGAAAGCGGAGAATTAGAAGAAAGTGACGAAAAGAATACAAAAAAAGAAAATGATGTAATTTCTCTATAATCATTTTATATCTTTAATCATTGTTAACGTATTATATTATATTATATTATATTATAACGTATTCGTATAGAAGGAAGAAGGAGATGATCATTCCGATTCCGAGGAAGATCGCGAGAAACAGAAACGAGAACGTGAAAGAAGAGCAGAAGCAAGTTTACGAGAAAGAGAAAGAGAGGTACAGAGAACATTGGCTACACATCTTCGAGACCGCGATAAAGAAAGACAGCATCATCGCCATACGGAAGCTGTTCAACACTTCAGTGCACTTCTTGCTGATTTGGTAAGTATAGCAAAAGTTTCCTTTGAAATAAGCTAATTCAAAAATAACACTTTCCAATAAAATATATTGAAATGCAGGTGAGAAACGGTGACCTTGCGTGGCGAGAAGCAAAACGACAATTAAGGAAGGATCATAGATGGGAATTAGCGGAGAGTTTAGATCGTGAGGAAAAGGAACGATTGTTCAATGAACACATCGAACAGCTTGGTCGAAAAAAGCGAGATAAATTTAGAGAGGTTTTAGACGAAGTAGGTGCTTCGACCGAACTCACAGCATCTTGGAGAGATATTAAAAAATTGTTAAAAGATGATCCTAGATATATTAAATTTTCATCCAGCGATCGGGTACGTTGATGATAATAAAATTTTTAAATTTTTTTGAGAATGTACATTAATCGTGTATTGTACTCTATTTTTCTTTTTCTTGTTTTTTCTTTTTTTTTTCTTTTTTTTTTGATGAATAGAAATGTGAAAAAGAATTTAAAGAATACATAAAGGATAAACTTGTTGCTGCTAAGGCAGATTTTAGAGAACTCCTGCAGGTATGCAATTTTTTCTACGGTAACGTATTGAACATATTTAATTACTATATTTCTATGTTTCTTCTCATTTTTTTTTTCTTTTTTTTTAGGAGACAAAGTTGATTACTGATAAGACGTACAAAAAGGTGCAAGAAAATAGTGCTTGCTTAGTCGAAATTGAAGAAATTTTGAGGAAGGATCGACGTTTTCTTGTATTAGAAGCAGCAGCTGCTGAACGAACGCGACTGTTGATGGGATATTTGGAAGAATTAGCTCGAAGAGGACCACCTCCACCTCCCACAGCATCTGAACCATCAAGAAGACCAACCACGAAGTAATTATTATTATTAGATAATTTTTTTGAAGAAACTTCACACAAACAAAGAAACCCCATACAACTTGCGAATATGATATATTATCTTTATTTCAGTTAAAGCATTTGAATCAACAAGTGAAAACATAAATGTGGTGTCCAAAAAGAAAATGAGTTATTGAATCTATTGCTATAGTTGGATTGAAGTACTTTACACGCAAGGTGATAATCGTATGTAATTATAGGTATCAATAAAATAACACCAATTCCACACAGTTAAACGTGTGCCGTGTTATACAGAGTACTAAGTTACGATGACTTATTCGTTGAGAATCATATAAGGCAAAAAAGTGTATTATGAAAATAAATACATAGGTATTTATTACATTGTCAGATTTAAGATCCATTTAAGATTGTCCGGTTTACAATACTTATAGTGCAAAATATGCTTTTATAATTCTTTTATATAAATTTTCATGTGTAAAGGCAAAACTCTAGAATGCATGAGATGAACATTCAACTCAGCTGTGTGCGTTTGAAATTGTGTAACTGATGATAAGTTATTAATTATTTATGTTAGAAAATAATTTCCTTAACGAGACGTGTACCATAAGGCAATTTATGACAATCAGATGAGGTATATTTTTTAGACGCACGATTATAGAAGATCTTTCGAAAGTTAAGTTATTTGAACCAGTTATACAAACACAGCGTAATAAATGTAAGTATATGATAAAAAAGAAGGAACCGACTAGAATATAATCTGATGCTCTACGATAGTTCATATTCCTCTCCGTACTTGATGTTATAGGAATGCGTTACATACTTGTCCTGTTAAATACGAAGATATCGAAAGTTTCCACGAACAATTGCTTCTGTATATTAATCATTATCAACAAGCTAAACCAAGAAAGACAACAAGAATTTATATCAAATTCATGAGTATGGTAACCGAGAAATTGTAAAGCGTATAATACCCATTGTAGAGTTGTATCAAGAGACAGTATATTGTTGTATTTTCTCAGTATACTCCACATAAAATTCTATATTATGAAAATGATTTTAATTATATTTGCATTAGTTCAATCTTAGTTCTTTTTTCTGTCTTTATCAAATTCGATTTGTTAGCGATTTCCCTTCGTCGATAGTAAAAAAAATTCTTTTCAAGAAGATGGATCCACAAGAATCTCTTAATTCTTCTTACGCGTCCCTTCATCTATATCAACGCAACACCGAACTATCCAAGATTCTTAAAAAAAAAAAAAAAATGGTATTTTTTTCCTGCAATTAACAATATTTTCTTTTGGTCTCTCGTAACAATGTTAACATACGTTTCCTTATCACGATATTAGATTAAATTTGATCGATCGAGAAAAGATCGAAAGATCTTACACGTGATCGAGGGAAGCAAGAAAAGAATGAAAGAAAGATAAACAGCGAACAGTAAGAAAGAAAAAAGAAAGAGAGAGAGAGAGAGAGAGGATCTCGTTGGCCTCGAGGCGATCTCTTCTAAGAGGTGCGAGCGACTGGTGGTGATGGTGTGGTAGTCTACGGCGACAAAGTGAAAGTAAGATTTTGCTTTCTACTCGTTTTCTTAGCAGTGAGGGCCGTACCGTGGCCGCGATCGTATGTTTAGAGAACAATGTACGCGTTCGCCGCTACCAATACCTGAGAAAACAACAAAAGAAAAAAAAAGAAAAGAAATTATCTCATTTACGAAATCGAAATTAATAGGCAGGCAAGCTGTGTGACTCTGTTCGCGGCATGTACTTAATCATGAAAGTTACGTTGATTCTACATTGAAAACGGGAGTGAACGAGATCATAGAAAATTGGAAAGATTTTAAGGGATTCGAGTTTGGCGGATGATGAAAATGTCGCACGTAGCAATTCCACCATGCTTGTTCTTCCTCGTTGTCTTCTTTCTTGTCGGCACCTATTGTCAACAAGGTAAGCATATTTTAGAGATCTATGTTTATGGTGTCTTTTATTTTTTATTCAATTACAGATTTTACTGCTATTGTTAAAAAGTTTCGGTTGAATTAGTTTGATCGATCGATCGATCAATTATCTCATTAATTATATAAGTGTATATAGTTATCCTTCGAATAGAATTATAACGGAATATATATATATATATTATATCGTAATCATAAATGGCGTTTTAAGTATGATTCTGTGCTAAGAAATAACTCTCGAAGTTAGGTCCTCTCAAGGTTGGGAAAGTCTTAGCACATGCATTCTTTATGGCGAGTCGGATGAAGAAATGAATAAAGGCAAAGCGTAAACGAGATCTCTAGTAGCGAAAGTAAATGCATTTATATGCGTATACATATGTGCGTTAGGTGAGTGTGAAACATACCGATGAGAGAAAGAGAGAAAGAGAGAGAGAAAGAGGGAATCCATATTCTGCTCAAGAAAACAAAGGGTTCGAGTTCGTGAACACGTTTGGTGCAAGGAACGATCGACGACCGGTCGAAGGACGATCGAAAGGAGAACGGTTACCGTTGTTAACTTATGTATATGTGTGTATCTATATATATATATATATATATATATATATATATATATATATATATATATATTTTCATTCTTTACGCATTGCACGATTCCTCGCTCCTTTTTTGTCTAAACCGTTCCGTTATAATTCAAGTCCCCGATGTCTTCCGAAGTCGTGTTATCAAGTATTCCACTCGCGAGGAAATTAATTTTCTAGTCGACCATCCGAGGGGAAGAAAGTCGAGACAAGCATATTGCATGTGCAATACAGATAATCTACTACTCGATCATGCCCCTTTTCCAATTTCTTCAATAGTTACACGGTTACATAGTTCGATTACGTCTTCTACATTCGCTACGTTCCGCTTTTATTATTTATTCCGACATGCTTATTATTATATATTGTACGTAAGTATAGATATACTATGTAATAATAACTATACAAGGCCATGGAACAATTCCTCCGAGTTACGAAGGCAAACGAGGTTCAATTATATAGGGTGAACCAATTGGAAATTGGTTGCTTCAAGATTTTTCTAGTCGGCTAATCTATTCTATCAGCTACCTATATATAGATCAAATCAATGTTTTCTTTGAAACAAATTAGAGAGTGATCAAGAGAGTTACTTACACGGTTCGTTATTCACGCGTGTATACGCGCAAGCAAGCATTGGAGTTTCTATGCGAGCGTTGAAATCTCCATATCGCTCTCCTTCATTCCATTCTCTGACGCCTATCTTACGAGTAATATGATTGCGTTAGAACGTTTCTAGATTTCATCGAAAGAATCTATTGAAACTCATTCTGATCGATAGCTTACGATTTCGTGAAAAAATACGTATATCGAAATTGTGAAAGAAAATTTTTTCTTGATGAGTCTCCTCGAGAAATTTCATTGGGAGATATTTAAATTTTGATATATACATAGAAAATGTATCACTATCAATAAAATATGTATTATAAACAGATATCTATTATCTCGTTGTACTTTTAGAAACTTCTCAGGCACGATACAAGTTCTCACAACTCATACCGACGAACTCGGTGTATGAACATCGAGAAAGTGATGTACCTTTGGAATGGGGCAAAAAAAATGATACATCATTGTTACTTCGTTCGCTCGAGGAAAATAACGTCATGGATATGTCACGATTGAATTCAAAGGAAAATACAGAAGAAATAGAAGAAGAGGGAGAAGAAGAGGTAGAAGAAGACGATGGCGTAGCTGATGAGTGTGATTACGAAATCAATGCTAAATCGGGAATTCCTTCTGATTATATTAAAGAGCAATCGAAATGCAAGCGACCGATACACGAACATAATCCACTTTCAAATGTCGATGGTCTTCATAATGCTAGGAATCGCGAATACGACGAAGATCATTCGACGAATCAGTACGATTCGTATTATTATTACGAGGATTATGATAACAATAATCGATCGCAATACAAAACCGTAGGTAATGTGGGTTTAGTTTATTATAATGATTCATTGATCGAGTAAAAAAATATTTAAATACCTTCCTTTTCATTCACGTTTTAACTCTTATCTCTGTAGACGCAGAAACCGTCGATTATGCGGACTTTGAAACACACGACGCAACTACCGAAAGATCGGCAGAATTAAATAATCACGAAGATCATCCTTTCATCGACGAAAGACTTTTAAACGAGGACAACGAAGAGGATGATTCGATCTCTACAACGAATACAGATGCTAAAGAAGTGACTTCGATGGAGGGTAGCAACAAAAACTTTGCCTTTATGAATCCACCAAAACTGTCACCGTCATCGGACGATCCTGACGAGTTAGAAAGTTCGATCTTGATCGGTGAAGCTATTGTATCTGTAGTGACAACAAAAAGTGTCGTCAATGGAACGATTTCTATTCCAACGAGCACACCAACGCCAATGACTACTGAACAAGTAGCACCACCACCGTCATTGACCAAAGAAAAATCTATCGATGATCGAATATTAGAAAGTACTACGACTGAGGATTCCAGAGTATTGGCTTTTGTACAAACTAGTCGTAGCATAAATGGTGCACGTTTTCTACCATTTCCGGTGGTAGATCGAGTCGTACGAATAAACAACGATGCTGCGGCCATGACCTCAATAAAAAAGACATTTCCACCTCCAGAATCAACGGAAAGCATCATCGATAAACTTGATAGAGTGCAATCTGAATTATCAAGTGGTTTCCTTGTCGGTGGCTTCAGAACAGCTGGTAATACATTGCAGTTGGATGTTTTAAATGATAGAGATCGTACAACTCGTCGTAAATATGTTACATCTACGAGCGGTAGTAGTACTACTACTAGCAAAACTCCTATTATTAGTAAATTTGTACCTAGAAGGTACAATGACAAGAGGTTTGATCGTACGAATGTTAACAACTCTTCTGAAGGGTTCTTACATGATTCTGATTCCAATGGGATGACTACTAATACGCCACGAGCGAAGATAGCGTTCAAGTTAGAAAATTATATAATTATTTATGTTTTCTCCTATTTCTTTTGTATATTCATTAACGCGATAATTTATATATTTTAGATGGCCTTCTGGAAAAACTACAACGCCATTAAACTCCGATGAAACAAAGTCTACGACTCAGGCCAGCACAGCTGCTACTAAAAAGACCAATACACAAATCATCTTCCAAGATGTCAAATCTTTCCTACCACCTGGTTTTAAATTATCAAAAGAAGATCGACAGGAAATAACAGAACGTAGTGCTTTGAGCGATATTTTAGCAAAATCAAAGGTTGATGTCTCTAAACTTTTGCCGGCTGATTATAACAAAAAAAAGAACAGCGAAATAATACCTGCTAGTGTTGATTCATCGAACTTTACTACAGAAAAAATTTCCATTCAAAATCTTTTTGCCAATTCGAAGTTTGACGTAACTGCATTGTTACCTCGTGATTATACAGAAAAAGCGACGAATTCGTCAGAATCAAAGAATAATGAATCGAGTGATGCTAATAATAATAATAATTCCACTTTAACGGGCACTGAACCGACTACAGCTAAAGCTAGTGGTTTGAAAATTGTATTTCCTAGCAGACCAGGTGGACGGAAACTTGGTCATAAAATTACAACTCCTCAGAGTCATCGAATCGATGGACTTCCTGCAATTACTCCACGTATACAAAAAGGATGGCCAACTAGGTAAACATCAATCAACTTTATTAAATTAAATTAAATTAAAGAATTAAAATGATTTAAATGAGGTATAAAAATAATCACTTTTCATTGTTAGAGCTACCACCGAGTTTACTGGCTGGCCAACTCCATCTACTACTCCAATCTCAATTGAAAAACTCTTGGAAGTCGCAAGAACTGCAACAGATATTTCTGTGAACATGTCGGTCGTCGAAACTACAAGTGCTGTTTCAATAACATCTACGACAACTACGACAACGACTACACCAAGATCAACGACTATTGGAATATGCGAGGAAGAGTGTGAAGTTGCTGGTACTATACGAATAATTGGTAATACTATTTGGGTGCCAGAATTACTCGATCGTAATACTCAAGAATGGCAGCAACTTGCAAACGAGATTGAAAGAGATGTAAATCTTTACTAAATGATCTTTTATGATATATGTCAATATTTTTTTCATAACTTTGACATATTTGTTTTTTCTTTCTATTTTTCAGATGAATTTCGTTTTTTCAAAGTCTACCGTTTTAATGAATTGGTACAAAAAAATAAGAATCGATTCGTTCAGGTACGTAACCATAAATATTGATCCTAAAAAATGCTTAGTTATTGAAATTAATTTTTCCTTTGTCTAATTTTTCAGCCAAGGTAGTATTCTAGTAGACTTTTTCATTGAACTCGTGAACTTACCGCAAAGAATCAACACGCAAGAATTGAAAGTAATATTTCACGATTCTTTGAGAACGTATAATTCGAGTCGTTGGAATGAGACGAAGGGTAAAGGAGACATGAAGTTAGGCGTATTTACGATAGATCCCAAATCTACTGATTTTGTAGGTAAGTGAAATATTATTGTATGATTATTATACAGTTTGTTACGTTGTATTATTTTTTATTTAGTGATACCCAAGGTTCCTTCCTCCAACATAATTGAAAACGAAGATAGATTAATACCTCAGTGGGCAGTTGTTATGATAGTCATCGGTATTGGAGGATTATTATTCATTATTGTATTCGGTGTTTCCGTAGTAAGTTAATTTAATTAATTAATTAATTAATTAGTTATCTTAAAGTTCAAAATAATAGAAACATTTTTTGAAATTTTAGCTGGTCAATCGTCAAAATGGTTCAAAGTTGAAACCCTCTGTATCTACTATTTACGAAGATGGAATTGGAAAAAATATACTGGGAAATTCACATGCAACCTCGTTGAACAGATCTAATGATTATCCGAAGCAAATACATACAATATGGACTGATCCAGATGTCTCATGGAACGATAAATCATTTGAATCGACATCTAATAAGGTATGTCGATGAAATAATTTTTATGTTACACGTAAACATATATGTAACGAGTATTGCCTATCGTCAGGAGTAGACAAATTTAATTCCTATACTTAGTACTAGATGGCGTTTAATAACATGATAATCGATAGTCGATACGAGCAGTCGATAACAGAGAAATTTACACATTTTTCGTAGGGACAATTCTTTAAATAATTTTATCATTTGTTTATACTTTTTACAGGTATTAGTAGACAGATCATTTCAAGAAGGTAAAAAATATAACCTCCACGATAGTTGGCGATCTGAATGGAACGGGTATTATTCTAATCCATCACACGGAAATAATAAATACGGCGGCTATCATCATCATCATCATCAACATCCAGATTATGATACGAATTTTTAAAATTGATAACAATAAACTGTTATCTTTGTAATTTATAAGTTAATTTATTCGTGTAGGTATTTACTTCAGACGATCATTGCCTCTTAAGTAGGTGTAATGGATATGATGCAGTACCCATTAATAAGAAAAAGGATTACGAATTTGTATAGGAAGGACATAAAATTATTAACATTATTTATAAAAAATTAAAAACATTTTTTTTTTTCTTTTGATACGTACTGCAATTATTATCATCGAAAAATAAACTTAAAATATAAAAAATTTGATTTTTCTACTCTAGTCAAAATAATAAATTATTTTAATTTGTAATTATTAAAATAATTTGAAAAGAGGAACGCTTACTTTAAAATAGATAAAATTGTAAAACAAAAAATAACATATTTCTTATTTTCTATTGAATAGACGATACTACTTACGAAAGACATAATCCTGAATACGTACGAAATAATAAAGCATCAGAAGAGAGTAATGAGAGTAAAGATAAGGAACATCATTTATTTTGGCAATAATCTATCTGGCCACGTTAGATTCATGAATATTGAGCTCTTTGTTTCTTTTCGAATTTCTATCTGACGTCTAAGTAAGCATAAGAGCTTTTGATACAAAAACGATCGCCTAGATAACATAAAGAATTATAAAGTACTTTCATCTTTCATAAAACAAAATAAAAATATTATCGAAAAATCTGCGAGAAAATTACCTATTAGCAGGCTTACAGATTGTTAAATGATCCTGTGGAATTTCAAAAAATTCACCTACACCAGGATCTGTGAATGAATAACCTTATGAATAATCTTGTTATACAAGAAATAAAAAAGAAATATTTTCTTAATAATCATCTAAAAAACTTCACCTGCTGAATTAGGAGTGACGAATTGGAATGGAAATTTTAAAGCAGTTACCAGGGTAGATTTTGTTTCACTGAAACTCACGATATTTATAGGATAATTGTTTAACATCTCAATAAAATCTTTGTGCAATCCAAGAAGATGCGGTGACTCTGTGGAATATAAATATAACGTATAAAAATAGTTATGCTTTCTTATAAATATTTATATTGTTTTTAAAATAGTAATTCACCTTCTCGTAATTCCTGCACCTCTATTGATGGCCATATAAGCATTTGTGTTGCTTGCGTTAATGCAGCTATATGCGAACCACGATGTGGAGTACTATAAAATACTATTCCGCGTGTATTTTTGCATATGTTATTCTTATCCCCACTTTTCCATTCTATACAAAGTTATTGATGTATTGTACCGATATATGAAAGCAGCGAAATATTTACTTATTTATTATCGATCTTCTTTAATTACTGACCTTCGACGAGCATTTTTTTAACTAATAAACCACCCATAGAATGACAAACCCATATTATTGGTCGTTTTCCAACATCTGCTATCAATAATTTACTAATATATTCACTACTTCTATCACTGATGGTACTCCTAGAAGAATTAATAAAATAATAAACATTTAAATATAAATGTATATACATGACATTTGTAAAGATATTAAATAATGTTTATCATTTACTTCAAACTTTCTATCGGACATAAAGGAGTCCACATTGATAAATTTGTGTCATAATTAACACCAAGAATTCGAAGATATGGAACATCTCGAGGCAACCAATCCATTGGCCAACATTGTGTTCTACAAATTTTATCATTCTCTAAATCGTTCATGCAAGCATCATCTCTAAAAAATATTGATTTTTTAAATTATTTTATTATCAATAAAGATTTGAAATCATTTACAATATGTATAATGCATTACCCTTTACAAGTAAATGGACCAGTTGATTGATAATTAACATTTACGGGACAATCATCGAGTATCACTTCGTAATCTCTGCCTAATTTTTTCCACGCACGTGTTTGTAAATCATAAGCCAAATCTTTGAAAAATTCTTGGGGATAATCACTGATCAAAGTAGATGTTTGACTATTCTCACGTTTCTTATTAATAGGATCTATAATTATCACATTAAAAAATCGCGCATATTATGTAAAATTAATATAGGATATTTTCTTCGAAATTAATTATTCATGTCAGGCACAAACCTTCGCATTTAGATGTATCATCTTTTATATCTCTTTGTCTCCATGTTATAAAGACTCCACCAAGTAAACCATGCAAAAAGATAACATCTAGTTTTGATGTTGTATCAGTTCTATGCAATGGATGAAGAAGATATACATGTCTATGATATTTGATATGCTTATTTTTATCTATATCTAAGTTTGCTAATGCACATCCTGCAGGTACTGATAATCTTATATCTTTGTTCTTAGACCATGTTACTAATATACTAAACCAACCTAAAAAAAAATCGATGATATTCCATGATTCTCAATGATAAAAGAATAGATATTTTGTTTATTTTAGTAATGTCTAACCTGATCGAAAAAAATCATCTAAATACTCCGTGTGAAGTGATATATTAGAAAGTATATTGGCAAGTATTACGCACATTTCAATATCATTACTGAAGATTTTGTAAATTAACATAAGTATTCGGAGACCATCAGCATTCACAATATCTTAAAAAAAATAGAAATAAAAATCATAAAAACATAGTAAATAAAAAATATATATTACTTAATGACACCAATCTGCCCAATCTCTTATACCTTTACTATATTGTTCAAGAGAGGAATGATGATAAATTGTTTGGACACAGTTTTGAAGTAATTCTTCATTCCATATAATTGCTGGAGGAATTGCTAAACCCATACTTGTTAAATCATGTTCAAACATTAAACCATCCTATGACATATACTTCATTATAGATTTATTATTCTTATTTTATGTTTGAAATTTTTACTTACTCTAAATAAATCTCCAAACTTTTTATGAAGAAACTGAGTAAGACATGGATGTAATTTATTACATAATGAATTTAAATGTAACAACATGTCATGGACTTTCTCAATTATATCCTGTAAAAATAATTTATATTAGGTACTATCTTAAATGTTTATGCAATCTATACATACAAGAGCTATTAGTTTTTTCAGCAACATATGTTAAGCTAATATTATGTACAATTTACATACATGCAACTTATATTCCATATGAAAATAAGGTGGTTTTAAGAAAAAGCGTTGATCAACATTTGGTGTACGTGCAAGAGCAATAGCTGTCCTAGCATCTAACATCTGTGCCATATTTTGATAATGCCAATCTAAAAATTGTTTTCATATTATAAAAATTTTTCTAAACAAAATATGACAGTTTTGTTCATTGTTTGCTGATACTACATAGACAATGCTTTAGAATCTTAACATATATTTATATATTATTTTTTTTTTATTTACCTTCTAAATCATTTAAAGAACATAAAGCTGTAGCAGCTCTTATTCTTTCATGTTCATCACCAAAACGAGCTACATTTAGCAATCTATATGCTAATTTTTGATTTAACATTTTCCATCTGTCTGTTATAATATCAACCATGATAGCTACAATATTAGTTACATTATAACTGAATCTAATTAAGACATTAGTTACATCATGATTAACTGCAGATTGTCTTTCCGATATATATTGATTTTCTTTTTTATGAAATGTGAAAATATCTAAAATTAAATATTATGATATAATAAAAAACAATGACTTATAATAAGCACACTATAAAAATATTATATGAAATTTGTACCTTTGTATTGAGGTTTATCAATATATATGTATGATTTGCGTGTTTGTTCTAAATTAACAATGTCTGTTGTTACAGTGGATCGAAGAATCTGTGATGTTTGTCGTAGTTGATATAAAAACCAACAACCACTATATAAAATATAATTAAAAGTATGATAAAATATGAAAAAAATATGATAAAATAAAATTTTTTTGTTATCTTAACCTTATAACTTTGTTATCTTAACCTATATAAAGTAAAGCAAACATACCCTATGAATACCATGCAAGTACCACTTGACATTAAATAATACAAGCATTTTTTGTAAGTTTTTACACACATTCTACCAAAATTATTATCAAATCTAATATTCGAATATTATCAGAAGATTAAGTGCGATTTAATGGACTTCAGTGTATCGTACGTCATGGATTTTCGTGGTTATACCTGTGTGATAAAACAGACAAATATTTAGTATTTAAAACATATTATATATAAGAAAAAAAATATCAAGATACTATTGCGATTTTAAAATATAAATTTAAAGTCTAATATTAGCCACTCTTTACAATATTATGCTTCTTTCAAAATATATCATTAAACTATTATAGAGTACTATCAAAATTAACCTTAACAATGATATTTGTAAATATAACACTTTATAATTTAGTAATATCAATTGAATGACAGATTAAATTCCATTATGTTCCGCGATGTGTCATTTATTTACGCACATACATATAAGAATATAAATATATAGACGCAATAAAACATGTTATTTTTTTTTAGAGATAATGTATGACTAATTGTCACGATATGGCACCGCTCACGGATTTATTGTCCTGTAGTATAATCGGCAAGTTTAAAATATGTATATACATACATATATATATATATATATATATATATATATATATATATGATATATTTATAAAAAACATATAAATATTTAATACATATTCATTCAAAGTAAATAATTTGGAATGATTATTTTTAGAGAAAGATCATAATGGAGATATACTTTGGACATGGTCATATCCTACAGTCTCAGAATCACAAAAAACTATTGTCAAAAGAAAATGTAATTTAGGACTTGAACATAATTCTCCACAAACATTTATTTGTGCAAGAC
The DNA here is from genome assembly GCF_905475345.1 of Vespula vulgaris. Taxonomy (NCBI): domain Eukaryota; kingdom Metazoa; phylum Arthropoda; class Insecta; order Hymenoptera; family Vespidae; genus Vespula; species Vespula vulgaris. The sequence continues at coordinate 1,316,803 of NC_066597.1, read as the reverse complement.
ATGGTCAAACTTGGTTTTATTTACACTGTAGTGAGGTATTTGATTCTGATAGATTACCCAAGGTAAGAAGACAAAGAATATATATATATATATATATTAAAAATATATGATAAAGTAACCAATAGATAACTTTGTTATTAGGTCAAACAATTTGCATTAGTTCTATTTGCAAAAGACTTTAATCCACAAAAGTATGAAGTACTGTCACGTGTCTTTAGTAAAATGTATTGCAAGACAGGAAAACCAACAGAGATTTTACAATTATATCTTTCCGTCTTTACAAAGGGATCATGTTCAACACAAGAAAATGGAACATTTGTGTCTGATGACTTTAGCAGTCGTACAACAACTAATACAAATGTTAGAGAGTTAATAAAAACATTTGAATTAGAAACAATTTTGATATATACTGCTCTCTTGTTAAAAAAAAGGATAGTGATATATCATCATAGTTTAGAACAATTACTTAGATGGATGAAAACTTTTCCTGCTTTAATGAAACATCGTAAAGTTGAGGAAAATTTATATCCATGGATAGAGTTGGTGAATGATGAGCTACTTGATTTGAAGGTATATATGTGTGACAAAAAAGATTTACTGACTTTTTATGATTTAAACATTAAAAATAAATGATTTTGTAGAAGCAGTCATACTATATAGCAGGATGTAGAAACAGTGCAATTTCTTCAAGGACAGATCTATATGATTTATTAGTTAATATACCTGCTAGAGAAATCACTGTTGCTTCACATGCAAAAGGTAGAGAAAAAAGTTTTGTCAGTTTCCTTTTTTGACAAAACTTAACTATAATTTTTGTTTCACAGAAAGCCTCACTATGACAAAAACGCATAAGGAAATAGCATTGTTTATGGTACAATTATGCGAAAATCAAGCTTGTACAGAATCACAAATAATATCCGAGATTAATGAAAAAACAAAAGATTTATTAAATCAATTAACGTCTTTAGCTACCACTGAAACGTCGGATGGAAAAAAAATGGTATCAATTCAGGCATTCAAAGAAAAAGATTTATCACAAGCCGTCGAAAGTTTTTTGATTAACTTAGCTATAGCTGAAAATTTATTCATATTGTAATATATTTTTTGAATCTGAGTTATGCGAAACCGTTACGCAATTGTCCAAATAAAATGAGAATCTTTATGTAGCTTTTAAATGAAATAAATTGTTATAACTTACGTACAAGGTGTATATTTCATTTAGACTGAATAAACAATTCGAAATTGTTATGGTTTCCAGGGAAATCGAAATAAATTAACAAAGACAATTGACACAAACAACACAGTTTTGTTTCGTTCACGTCGAAAACGTACGTTTTAATTGCGCGCTCAAATAAATGTTTTCATAACGCCCGAAGATTTGAAATTTTTTAAAGAGATGGCGCGCTTCAATAGCGCGCGAAAGTTTGAAACTTGTTAAAAACAAATGGCTATGCATACATATCATTTTTTTTTTATAAAGTAACACGTAATTAACGAATCGAGCGCGTGATAGAAGAAGAATAATAACTTTATAATAAAAAAGGATTAATAATATAGTTTTTAATCAAAAACTTGTTACACAAGCATTTTTAGTATACAAGATCTATACGCATACTTCGGCTGTTATGAATGAACTCGTATTTTCTATGAATTCCAAGTATTTTATGCGTATTTCTCTGAATAAACATTCATATATTTACAAAAATATATAAAATATATTAATCTCTAAAACATTTTAAAACAAATATAGAAACGTTTCTTATCATGTAAATATCCGAGTGCAATAATAGTGAACAATTTATATATTTTTTTTTTAATTAAAAATAACTTTCAAATGTTATCGCCTGCTTACTAATATTTCGTAATACTGACAAAGATGATAAACGATAGCGTATCAATCATGGGAATATCAGCGATAATAATTAATTAATAATAGTAAATAAAAGATTCATATTATCGAATCGAAATTGTTAAATGTGATTTACGACTTCCAATCAGTTTTCAATATTGTCTTCCTTTCAATCATCTCTTTTCTAATATGGAAGACACATCAAAAACTGGTTATTTAAATTCTTCAATTAAAAACGCTTCCTAACGACCAACTCCGAAATACTTTTGAAGAGAACTGCTACGAGAAAGTTTGATCAATTTCTCGATAGTTTAGACGATTCCTTGTTCCCAGTGACTTGTTCAAGTTCAAGACCATCATATTCGGGACCTCCAGCATTATCATAATACGCGTAATCATAATCATTTTTTTTTCCTGATTTTGGTCGAGCAGTTGTACTGCTAACGAATCTGGTAGTCGATGTGAAAGGTCTAGCCGATCCGCTGACATATGTGCTACTTCGAGGAGTTGTATTTATTGACGATGGCTTTTGAGTATTACTGCTGAAGCTGTTCGGATTATACGTGGTTGCACTAGCTTGTCTTCTATTTGAGTAGAAAAGAGAAAGTTCGGATAATGTAACTGAATGATGACATCGATAAGAATATTCTAATTGTATAATAAAGACGCGTGAACCTACCTAGGAACTGGTGTCGTAGACCTGGGTGTCTCAGCCAAATGATTTATACTGGCAGGACTGAAACCTATACCTACTGAAGCTCTTCCGAAATCATAATTATCTGTACTAGTCTCAATATAATATTTTCCACTATTCGAGCTCTCATAATTGTTGTACTGCGTTCCCTTTTTTGAGGTTTTTGTATTGTCATAATGTTGAGTAGAAGATTTGATCGTCTGCTCGTTTTTATCGTAATATTGATTGTTATCCGATGATTGTTGACTGTTGTAGCGATCGTTACTTCGAGACACCGATTGAGCCGGACTGTTGTCCGTGTGGACGTACTTCTTCGTTGGTGGACTATAGGTAGTTGGAGCGTAACTGCTTCCTGCATAATTTGTGAAGTGTTTCGAGGTGGTCTGACTTATTTCTGATGTAGTGGAACTATGTCCATTTCTATACTGTTCGCTGGCACTACCATAATTATTGTCATAAATTGTAGCGGCAATAGTTGTTGATTGACGGTATCCTCCATTATTACCGTTAGTGCGTTGAACGTTATAATTTTTCTGATAATTTGTATAATCACTCGCTTGATAATTCGTGCTAGGTAATACAGTGCTGGACTGTGTGAACTGTCCAACATTGTAAGGTTGATATCCGTTTCTGTTGCCATTACCATTGTAATTTGTTGTCCTTAATGTAGTGCTAGGTGTATAAGATCCTGAATTATCCTGATTGTAATTGTTGTTCGTGTTGTAAGTATTGTAAACGGTTGGCCTGGCGGTAGAACTTGGTGGTTGGTAACTGCTGTAAGAATCTTGATAATTCGTGTTGGGTCGATAAGTCGAGGACGCAGTCACGGTATATTTTTGAATATTCTGATTCCTGTTATAGTTCTCTTGGGGTCGAATCGTGGAAGATGAACCGGATGTAGTCGGTCGTTGATTGTAATTGTTATTGTTGTTGTTGTTGTTGTTGTTGTTGTTATTATTGAAAAAATTTCCATTGTAATTATTCTGACTATTATAAGTCGATGGTATTGCCGTGCTTGATACAGGATAATCGTTGGTATTTCCGTTGTAGGGTTGTTTCCTACTCACTTTCCTGACGCCCGTTTTCTTTTTCTCTGTAGTCACTGTTTCGTCTTTGTAAGATCTTTCGTTATCATAATTATCATCTTTATTTGTTCTATGATTATAAAAATTAACTTTGCTGTTACTATTTAAAACTTCTCGATTATTGTTGTTATTGTTGTTGTTGTTGTTGTTATAATTAGCAGAAGAAACTCGATTGAGTGTGTTTGCCGATGATCGTACCGGATCATTGCTTTCACTTCTTTGAAGATTATCTTGGGGTTCATCATCGCTGCGTATCGTATCGTAATGCGGAGACTCCAATCCTGAACCAAGTCTATACAAATCAAAATTATCGCTGGCGTAATAAAGAGTCGCAGCTTCACAATCTACGTCGTACCAATCTGCACACGTTTGACTCTCTTGATCGAAAGCAGTATCATTGGGACACAGGAACCTAAAGAAGATATATAATTTTATTAAAATGTTTTTAAACGAAGATAAAGTGATAGCGGAACTCACTTATAATCTTGAATACTGCCAGCCACAGAAACGCAAACGTGAAAAACTTGGCAATCTGTTTCAGGATCAGCATAATAACTACCAACTATTTTGTTACGACATGTAAAGGCAGTTTCCGGCATGTATTGCTGAGAATATCTCGGTGGAGGTCGTTGAAGAGCCAACGTTGTGCCCCATAATATAATCACTGAAATCCAATGAAAAATTGATGAGTGAACGTGTCAATTTTACAAAGATTACATTGTTAGATACGTATGCTTAAGATTTATGATACGATAGTCTCAACGGATGCAGATGTATCCTTCCACTGTTAGATTTAGAAAACACAAGTATCCAAGCAAGTGCGATAAAGAACACGCACGATCGTGATATTAAACGGCTCGCTAATTTTCCGTCCTCGTTATCAATGGGAACGGAGTTGATACAGTACATCATTTTCATGAAAGTTTTAATTGTTTTTTACAGAACGATGGATCTCAGTATAACATGACAAACTATCGTAATAAATCATAAACCAAATATTCCAGAAATAAAAGTGATGAACGAATTGTCACGAAGAGGAAAATATGAAATCATAAAATATCCCTGTTCTTCGAACGTACCCGGAAGTATAAGAAGACATGGTCCTACAGACTTCATGATCGTCTTCGTAGAACTCGTATAAAGTGAAGATTTTCGCAGTCGAGGATCACCTTCGTGAACGAACTCTTAAAGACGACTGAGGTCTTGCCAAGGGAGTTCTGTGACGGAGATGTGCGCAACTTTCTGAGAGGATGGGATATCAGGGCCCGAGGATGGTAATAGGAGGGGGCCTCAGGTCCAAGAGAGAATGTACGCGTATGTACGTATATAGGGGGGAAGAAGAAGAAGACGTAACGTAGCATTACGTCACATCACGAAGCTCGTCCACTAGGAATAGTAAGAGCAGGGAGCTCATCTGCGCGATCAACGCGCTCATTTTAAATGCGCATTGGTATTCCCTGTAGCAAAATATATTTTTCTCTTTCTCTCTCTTTCTTTCTGTCAGGCCTTAAGCGGATGCTATCGATTTCATCGAGGAATGTCGAGGCTTTCATCGGATAGCGAGAGAGTCGAGTCTGAACCAAGAGATGCAAATGAGTACGATTAAATTTTCTTGGTTCCTTAATGAAAATCTTACGGTACAACTTGCACTTTGAAAGATCTAATTTGGAAGATGCATTTGGACTCATCGGATACGAGATACGGACACATTGTAATTCAGTAGTCTATTCCTCATCGTAATAGAGACACGTCCTTGGCAATTAACATCGTATTAGGCCTCGAAAACTGAAAGACCTCGGGGAATAAGACTCGTGTAGTTTGATTTGTGGTTACGTTCAGTGTCTTGCGAAGATCGAGGTCATGCCATGAGAATTGAAATTTTGCAATCCGATCTGCTACGCATCCTGCAACATACCACCGTCAATCCAACGTAAAGCATTTAAGGCAAGAAGAAATAGATACTCTGATATTTGCGAAACCTTGCTCGACATGCGTTCTCTTCTGCATCTACAAGACTCGATGATACATTTGTCACCTATTTAATCTATTTTTATTTGTCATTCCGTTATCCATTAACCATTAGAGAGATATTGTATCATAGTTACACGCTACTCATAACGGTTAATTAACGAGTAAGAGTATTATATTTTTCAATGACCGTCGCACGCGAGACGTCTATTATGCTTGGGATGAGCTCGACTCGAGGAATCTTCTCAGCCTTGGAGGGCGAAAGTTGTCTCTGAAGCGGGTCCCCCTATCGTAGATGGCACGATATTTGCAGTTACAGGCGTACACGTCTATTTACAGGCATCCACAAGCCTTCTGACTTACACGTACACGTACATAGACAACATAGAAGAAATGTGTGGGTGTAAGGACTTCGATGAAGATTCCTCCAGGTCTTCGTGTCGCGGTATTTGCAAACGAGAATCGCCTTTATGGAGAAAGGAAGGTCTCTTCGATGATCACGAATAGCAGTCGTTAGTTGCCAGACTAGTATTTTTCGTGATTTCCCTCACTGAAAATGTTTCATTCTGGGAAGAAATTATCTTTGTTAAAGACATATTTATATCTGTAAACATTTGCAAATTTAATCGAGTTGTGAAATGTTATGTTAAAATTATTTGGCCGTGACAAATACCAAAGAAACTCTAATCGAATAGTTTGGAGAAAGCTAGTAAGGTCAAAGGTTTCCAAAGTGTCTTTCCGCGATGAAATCTTTACCAATAGGGATAGTCAAGTATAAAATCAACGTCGATCTCCTCGTCTCTCTTTGTTGAACCCACGCTCTTCTTCTTGTCCAAGATATTGTTCTATTCATCAATAAGATATTGATTGAGAGAGAAATTGGCTATTATTTCTTTCTTCTTCGTGTATTCATTTTCTTTCTTTTTTCTTTCTCTTCTTTTTTTCTTCTTGCTTTCAGCATCAACCAAGCAACGGATGCTTGGCTCTGATGTCCCCAACAAAGTTTCTTGCTCAAGCGGATGCTAAAAAGGTGCTAAACGTATGCGAAATACATCGTACTTCCGTCAATTAATTTCGATTCCAGATATATCTATACATATCTCTCAGTCTTGGACCATCGTTTAATATACAAGTGGAATGTGGTCATTCGTATTTCCTATATCTTTCTCTGTCTTTTTCCTTGGCGCATCATCCATTGATACGGTGAAAGTGCAAGATTTTTCTTGGCCTTCTCTGTCCCATTCGGACTACTGCAGTAAGATTTCTTTTCTCGAAGAGAAAAGGACAATTTTACGGAGATAAATATAGAGGCGTGGTACAACGCATACTTTGCATAATGTATTCGAGTGTATACAAGTAAAGAAATCTTTTACACAAGAACAATAAATTGGGATCTTACGATCCTGACCTACGTGACTGGTACATCACATATATGGCGCTTTAATGATCTTAGTCGTTACAGTCACGTTGCTGGAGAAAGCATGAAGAAATTCTTTAAATCTTCTTATTATATATATCCTCGATCAGACGATTTATGTCATTTCCGGTTTTCCTTTAATCGGCCCATAGATTTTAACTCTGTCGTATGTTTTATATTATATTACTTATATAGAATCAAACTCTAATGAGATTGAATAATACATTATTCAATAAACCTAGAGAGAATAAATTTTCTATTATTTTCATTTGAAGCGATCTTCTCACATATAATGTTTCATGGGAAACCAGCTTACTCGACGATGAATATAACATTTTCTTTTAAATAATATATGTTATTTAAATTAAAGAATGTTCACAAGTCTGTACCAGCTAGCGAAGAAGCACTGTTGGCAAAACGAACCGATAAATTCATGAAAGAGAGAAGAGCGATTCTAAAAGGAGATCGTTGTTACATGGTGGTGGTGATGGAGGAGGAGGAGGGAGAGCGGATGAAGAGGGTTTCTTCTCGTTTCCACCATGTGAGAAAGTGAAAGCAAGAGCCGAGCGTACAGCAAAGACGAGACGAGATACACCATGCCGTCTTCGAGCAGGAGCACGATCCAACGTGAGTCTCGTTCGTCCTGAATCAGAATATAATCGGAGATCGTTCAACCTTTTTTTTTCCTTTGTTCGTGACATTCGTTATTTGCATTTCATTATTTTTTACTTCCATTTTGTTTTTGTACTTATCACGTACCCATCTATTTTGATTTCATCTGAAAATGAACTGTGTTATTGGATATTGACAAAGATTACAGATAATGCCAGAATTCCAAAGAAATAAATAAAAATAATATGACATTATCTTGATAGCTAGTTTCAATACCTTCTAAAGAAAATGAAAGTACCAAAGGCTATGAAGGTATACGCGACTATAGTCCTTGATCCTTTGCAATTATTAGATCAACGTACAAATAAAGATCTATTCCTCATCATCATCATCGTCATCATCATCATCATCATCATCATCAACGATCGTCTCATTCTAGATCCATCTTTCTGAAAATAGAGTTTGCCTTGAAGTAGAGCCATCGGCTGCGCTCACCGAGACTATCGTTGTGATCTCGTTCATCACGAATCGCAAGGTCTCTTCTTGTTAATAAAAGGAGAAATAGAAAAGGAAAAAAATAAAACTGGAATTATTATACCGTCAGAAGAGATTTCGTAATGTCCTGTCAAATGTAGAGAGATCGTTAAAAAAGAAAAAAAAGAAGAAGAAGAAGAAGAAAGAAAGAAAGAAAGAAAGAAAGAAAGAAAAAATACTCGGATATTTAAGATAGTCGGCGGAGTCGAAAGCTTTCCACGGTCTATGCTCTGACGATTGAGAGTGAGCGTGTGCTCGACCGTGAAACAAGGGGTGCTTAATTAAAAATCGTAATGGAGTGTTAACTCGGTGTATTCGATTTCTCTATTCTAGAAGGTGATCGTCCTTTCGTCTTGGTCCATAAACTTAGCGAGTATATACTTGAAGCAATTCTAGCGTGGAAACAAAACGTATTAGATTAAAAATATTAAATTTATAGAGATAAGGAAAAAAATTATTTTATAAACGATTATTATTATTTTAATGAGGAAGTAAACGTAGAAGAACGTTTATATGCTTCATTGAATATGAATCCTCCTACTCGATACTCGTTTTCTCCTTCATTGATTCCAAACAACGAGACATTGATCTTTTTATCTGTCATATAGATCGACATTCTATACTAATATTTTCTATGTATGCTGCGATTACATTTCTTGATTTATTAATCGTAAGTCAACACAAAGATGCTGTATACGATATTAGATAGATAGATGGATACATACAACTTTCCCTCTCACGATGTCTCCTTCTTGAAGTTTTAGACAAAACATAAAACTCCTCGATGTATAGTGAATTTATGTTTGTTAGATCTTCGTATTAAATTATATAATATATAACGAATCTGTCAGTATAATGAGATGGGTTTTCTCGAAAACATTACATATCTATCGAGAGAATATTATTATAAACATTATTTTCATATTTATTCACTAATTATATGCATTGATCTATGTATCTATATATGTATCACACGTTTTGAAAATTTATCTTCGATACTGTTCCTTCAAGGAGAAAAGTTGAAAGGGTTACGACCTGCACGTGCAATTCCCGTGAGAGTTTTTTTTTGTTACCAAAGGACCGGATGTATAGGTGAGTCTTCAGAGGTGGGGTCAAGAGGGACGTGCGTGTTTAATTAGCCGTGTGCCTTCAAGATAACAATGCCATGAACGGATTACGTGCTTATTCATTGTACCTTCCTGTAGATGATTATAATATCGTTAGTCGATATTCAAAAAAAATATAATTAAATAATTAAATGTAATTATTAATTATATTCATTAATCAATGTTAATTTATAGAATTGTTTCTCAACGAGATTACAATTAACATTATTATAAAAAGAAATTAATTATGAATTATCGATATAAATTAAACTGTTATACTTCCAACTAATTGCGAAGAAAGTATAATTCAATGCAGCAGACAATTAACTTCAGCTAAGTAAGGTGCAAACGATGGAATCGTTCGGAAAGCTAATGATACGATTCATTCGTTTACGTTCTGCTCTTACGGTTTCCTCCTACGGCTAGCAAAGGATAATTTTCATAATTAACGTCAGCAGCTACGAATTTACACGATTATTATTCGCCACTGTTTTGCTCGAGTAATACGAGAGAATTTGAAGAAGAAAAATAATGTAAATATAGTAGTACCATAAAATAAGGAATTTCTTGCACAATCGAGAGATTAGAAATCACCATTCGTCTAAAGATCAGCATCCTGAATAGGTCCATATACATAGGGTGTTCCGTTTGTCTTTTGATCATCTCAAATATATCTACGAACTTTAACAATGTTAGCAATTATTTTTATAAAAAGAAAACGACTCGACACAAGTTTTTACATCACAATTTGTATATCTATCTCTTACAGTTTCTTGTGATATTAGCTTTTAAAGGATCAAGTCTAATACAAGACACCCTGTATACATATATTGTACAACGAAATCGGTGCAGATTCGCTCTTATTAATCGTCAATGGTGCGGTCTATCGAAGATGCGGATTTTAAGCGGCCAGGAGAGTACACGTGCGCTATGCACGTGCCAACTTTGAAGGGGTCGAAATGGAAATTTATCGTACTCTTTCAGGAGCAGATAGGGAGTCTTGCGCTAATGCACTTTGCGTAATAGGCCGTCTTTAATTCCAGTAGAAAATATCACGTTCTGATACTTCTTACGGTGTCGGTGTATAAATAATACAAAATAATACATTTCATTTTCGTTGTGCAATATTTTTTGTCGAAACTAGTTCGTTCTAGTAGGCATCGATCAACCTGTTGATCAGTGTGAATCAATTTAATATTATTATTGTTTAAATGTAATGTCCAAGAAAAGAAAGAAAAAATAAAAGACGAAGAAGAAGATATCGCACGATACTTACTGAATTGAGTTCCTTTTCTAGACGTGGGAATTGGTGCGCGAGTTGCTTAAATTGTTCGGTCGATTTTCTCACAGGAAGAACAATTCGATATGTCGGTGGAAGAAAAATGTGTCAGGACAAACGAAAGCCAGTGTAATTTGTGCGGATTTTGCCAGTCATTACGGTACTATATCATTTATCGTGCGCGGAATCCTATAACAACAGTTTAGATATTGCGAATAAGAGAAGTCGTAGGACTCCTGACAATGAGTTATCCCGTGGTACGAATGTGTCGTTGTACCTTAGAATGTGGCACAAGGATGAACCAGCCAGTGAAGCGAATCCTTCTCGTTTCTATATATAAGATTGATCTTCGTATAAGATCTTATACGCTGTAACGTAAAGATCTTAAAGAGTAACATAATTGTAATTTTTTGTTTCCATATATCGTCACTCGTATCAATCTTTTTCCTCTTTTAGGTACAGAATGATCGTAAGAGAGGTAGACAAAAAAAGGGGGTTCCCTGTGGATTCACGCGATTTGTTTAATGTCTACCTTACAAGCCACGTATTATTATTTTAATTGCTCCCACGACTTGGTTCCCCAGGTGTTGCATCACGCGTGAACACATTTCACTTTTTAACTTGTACTTTCATTCTTCATTAGCCGAATCATCGTCAACGTTAATAAACGTTTCCTTTTCCATTTTTGGGTGATATTCAGAGATTGTAGTTATCAGAGGTACCTAACAGTTAATAATTATTTATAATAATATGCTTTGTTTCTTTCTGTTTTGGCCTATTCTTTCAAATTGTTTTTTGAAAGTCTTACTAACACACGAAATTTCCATAGATCCTTGGTAATTTTACTTTCACTGATGCGTTATCTATTCCAACCATCTCCGAAGTATCTTTCTAACATGTATACCTCTTATATGTGTGCTCGATGATGTAGTCTCCTCCGTGAGAATCTTACGAATCTTCTTAGAACTTATTCATGATAAAGTATTTTTTTAAATAATATACTTCATCAATCGGACTCTATGTACATTGTATATAAATCTTGTATTAGCAAATTGTATTACAAATTAGAGAAATGAATGTTGAAAGAATTTATTGAATAACATGTATTGTGTAGCTACCTTTGTATACTATGTATCCTCGTAACAACTAGAATCTCTTCTATTCAGTCTCTATGATCGCGTAACACGTGCAATATGCATCCGAACGCTTTTCAATCTTGAACGCTGAAGTCTTTCGTTGTATACGATAGAACAAGGAAATCTTCCCCCTTTACGCAACAGGAAATGCTTCTCGCGTCTTTGAGAAAATAAGAAATCTACCACATACGATATACAAAGAAATAGAAAGTATTAATAGAAAGTTTTAAAAATGTCCTACAAATTTCCTAGAGCAATTCGTAATCGTTTGTTTCGAGTTAATTTTTTTGCTGACATACATAAATGTGACACGACACATCTTCGTCATGGTTTGTTTCATCTCTTTCTAAATAATCCATATATCATAAGTTCTACTCATATTTTACTGCTTTCATTTATGTGTCATATAATGATTTTTTCAAAACTGAAAATTTCATCCGATTAAAATTAAGAATGTTGATTTATATTAAGTGAACTTATTAATTTTTAAATGATTAACGATTATCTGTTTGATCGGTAAAACAAAAAGTTACTTTTGCCGACTATTCTTAGTCGTGTTGGTAAGTCAGAGGACTACGGGATATCTCGTGATCGGTCGGTAAAGATGGTTACGTGCTCGAAAGGATGCAAATAGTGCAATCATCTAGACGAGTCGATAAATCAAAGTCTTTTCAGATGTTAGTGCTACATTTGATAATATATTGGAGGACATCTTTTATGGTAAATTTGCGTCTATAGGAATTCCGTAAATAATATATCATTTACGAGCCATTAAATAGATTCAACGTATTTAACAAACAAAATTATGTTGTTGGTAACAGCGTACGACATTTAGGAGCACTCGTAAGATAAAACAGGACAGTTCCTACAACATGAAAAATTAAATTTAATTTGAAATTTAGAAGAATATTTTGTTACAAATATGTAAATAATTTTACAAAAATATAATAAATTGTATTATATATAAAATATATAAAAATATATGTTTTCATAAGCGAAAATTAATATATTATATTTTGAAAGCTTCTTGTGGTACAGCATTACTTTTTAAATCCTTCATAAAATTTTGAATACTTTTTCGCATATCCCAGTTTGCCTCTTTCAAATACGTTTTACACCAATCTTTGGTTAATTTAGTTATTTGTCCAAATTTCGTAATCATTTCAAATTTCTCTGTTGAGCTAAAACATACTGGTGTAAAATCCTCACTAGCTACCGTACTATCTATATTAATTAAAGATTTATTATCTGGAGCATCACCAATATTATACTGATCATTTATAATATTATACTCATTGTCAGGATTAAATGATAAAATAAAAGTTCTATTAAATGATAGAACTTGAGCATCGCTGCTCTTATTCTTAAATAATCCAGAAATGGATATCGCTATACATTCATTGTCATCATACATCAAATCATACTGAAATGAATTTTTATCATGATAAGTCTTTGGTAATATTTTTAGAGCATTTAATATATTATCTTCTCCATAATATAAAAATTTATCCCTTTTATTAGGATCTGTTATCTTTAAAATATTTCTACTTGTAGTAAATTGCACTAATTTTTTTCTATGAGCAATAGAAAATGGAATACTGAAACTGAAAGAGTAAAAAGCATGTTTATCATATAGTCCTCTCAAAACCATTCTATCTCCTTGATCATATAAATTGAAAAAATGTGTAACAAATTGATATACAAGTTCCTGTTTTGTACTATCTTTGAAGTAATTATTATACATTAGTGGCATATCAGGAACAGATATAGATACACCATCTAACTGAATTATATGTGGGCAATATGTCTTCACAGAATTTATATATTGTTTTGCACTAGAATAATTTTCACATAGAGGATTACCATCCAACCAAAGTTTCACAATTGTAAAATTTTTTAAGGCCCCAAGGTCTTTCATATTCATTATGCTATTGTACCTTAAATCTATATATTTTAAAGAGATTAAATCTAAAGATTGCATTGCATCCAACGTATATAATTCATTATGCTTTAAATTCAAATGTTCAAACGTAGCTACTGCATTCTTTGCTACGTTTAATACATGTTCCAAATTTGTCATTTGAGACAAAGGACAATAAATAGTTTTAGACAAATCTAAATCCTTATGAAATGCTTCCAAATCTAATGATTTTGTATTAGAATCATACCTTCTTGTCAAAGTAGTTAGAAGAAGTGGTTGAATATTAACATTTAAATCATGGACCGAGGCAAAACCCAACACTATTGTCAATATCAAAGGATTACCATGTGGATTTTTAATAATTAAACTAGATCTGCATAGCTTTTCTATAGCAGGGCCACAATTGTTAGCTATAAAATATGAGTCTTCGCCACGCACTTGATATTTCACTGGTAACAAATGTACAGGCTCTATAGAATTTAATATAGCTTTCAATACTTCTTCCTTGTTATATTCAGCACCTCTAATAACTTTGAACTCGTGCCACAAATTTGGATTTTCCATTAGCAGCCGTTCTTGAAACGTAGAATTTTGACCCATGGTTAATTTAATAGCCACAGAAGAATCTAGAGTACGAGTACGTGAACATCCCAAATTTCTTTGCATATTGCTTGATTTCTTGTCAAATCAATAGCATAATATTATTATTTTTTTCGATAGTGATACATAAAACTGTTGATCCCGTTTACAATTTTTTTTGAAAAAATACCTGTGAAAAAAGTATTTCTTATTCACTGCATATAAACTTTTCTAACCTACGTGAACTGTACAATATAACGATATATTTACCAATGAGATCCTAATTCAATTTATAATTCTAATTATCTTTTTTTTAACCATTTTTTTATAACAATTTATAACTTTTTATTTTAAGATATTTTTTTTTGAACAAGCATGTCGAATCAGTCAATAACACCATCCCGTAACAACATAATCAGTATAATAGAATCATATTGCAATACTTCTATTTGAATGTACAATATACTATTAAAGCAGAAGATATTGACACAAACATTATCGAGGATAAAAATTAATAAATGTTTTGCTAATAATGTTAATCGAATGTTAAAAAAAAAAAAAGAAGAGAAGTAATACTTGTTCGTATTATAATGACGATCCAATCAGATTTCGTATTATTCGATTAATTTCGATCGACCAATCACCATCGCTCACTAAAGGAAGTGGCAATTAATTTCGATATTATTGCGATTATCGAAATCTCGAAATAGCAAGATCAGTTCCGTCGCGTCCTGACTGAGTCCAGATTCGAAATAAAATCGTCGCGGAAAAGTTTGTGTAAATGAAGAACATTAATATTATTGTGGTAAGTAAAATAATCTTTTGAAAAGTTACGCCGTCACTTTTTTTCGATGTTAGCATAACAAACTAATTATTACTGCATTTAGTACATAAAATTTATCTGCGTTCAATTCCGTCACTTTTGTCGGGGGTCTCTGAAGCAACGATTTTAAGAATTTTCTTCTGTATTTGATTTCAGCGTCATTATTTTCGTCGTTTGGTTATCATCGCGATAAAAAAGGAATTCTCCTATATCTACGATCTACGACCCGTAGTTCGATTTTACTTCGAGTGTCATCATAACCGTCTACCTACGTACAACTGCAAAAAATGTAAGTAACTTATTTCTTTTAATATTCTTTTGAACATAGATATGATAGTTTCGTACTTAGGATAGACCGTTGATCGTTTCGCGTTATACGTATATACGTATATCTATAGATGTGTGTATATATATATGTGTATGTATGTGATGTGTATATGTGGTATATATGTACATATACATACATACATCACATACATGTATATATATATATATATACACACACACGCACGCACATATACTCAACGTGCTGCAATACGACGATACGAAGCGCATTATAGCAATTCAATAATAAATTGTAGAACGTTCGGTCCGTTGTATTATGCGCGGGTAATCACAGTAATAAGCAGTTCTAAAAGTAACGTAAGTACGTTGTAGGTAGTAACGAATAAGCCGTAATCTCGGAGGATGCTCTCTCTTGCCTTCTCGACGCATCGATTCAACAACGCTCGATGCTAGAACGAAGAGAAAGCGAGAGAGAGAGAGAGAGAGAGAGAGAGAGAGAGAGAGAGAGAAAATATAGTGAAAGATCCATGGGCGTCGTACGTAAACGCGATTATTCTCGATCGATTTATAACTTTATACGTTTTCTTCCATCTTTTAACAATGGCGCAGATCTCTACCTTATCCGAGTGTTCTCATATATACATAAGCATTTTCGATTATCGAAATCTATGGAATTAATTAACCGCGCCATCTGTGGTTGCTCATTGAAAAGTAAAGTTCATCATATGATAAGTTATCGTACGATAAGGTCGATACAAATTCTTGTTGGTAAAAAGTATTTCGCAATAAATATATTATCTGCATATATATATATATATATATATATATATATATATATATCGTGTATGCTATATATATATATACATCGTTCGCAATCTGGCCTCTGGGGCACACACAGACTCTTATAAAGTAAATATAGTATATACGCCTATGCCATGGGTATATAGGGAGTACCTTGTACGTACCCGTTAAGCCAACATCTAATTCGATAACTGGCGAAAATAATAACGTAGCGATCCGTTGCCGTTCTAAGAGCAGAAGAAGACCGTCTTGTTTCTCAGCATCCCTTTTTCCTTGTACCGGGTGTTCGCTAGAAATCTTTTCAACAACAAGAGAAATTCCAACGTCTTAGATGTTTTCACAATTTCCATCGTCGAATATCGTCGAATCGTTCTATCGATTATCGTTATATCGATGGTACCAAAAAAAAAATGGGAGATGGGGAAGGGGAAAAGTTGGCTAAGCGATAAAGGGAAGGGGGGAGGGTAAAAAATGGTGGGGAGATTCCAATGAAAAAAATTTTTCGGATGCGATAGGTTGAGGAAAGAGAGCGGAAAAAAAGAAAAAAAAATAGAAGAAGAAGCAGAAGAAGAAGAAGGGAATCTCGAGGTAAAAGAAACGGTAGCGATTTATAACGATGCATCCACAGCTACCTCGGTAGTCGATGACACTTATTAAAAGTTTCCAAGGTAGCTGGGAGCGGTGCATCGATCTTCTTCGTCGTCGCTGTCTCGTTCCTCTTCTTCGTCTTCTTCTACTTTTCCTCTGTCTGTTCTTCTTCCTCTTCCTCTTCTTCTTCTTCTTCATCATCATCATCATCTTTATCTTTTTCTTCCTCTTGTTCTTCTTCTTCTTCTTCCGCATCATCTTCCTCGCGCATCCAAGCAAGCAACCCTGCCTTGTTACACGTCGACGAGAAATACCGAACAGTTTAATAAGCACAAGCGGTCGACTCGATACCGCGATACAAGATACGAACCTGCGTACCATCCATCACGGTCTCGACTTTTCGGTGGCTACTTTACGAACTCGATTGATGGAGGGGGAGGAATTACTAGAGATCTTTCTTTACGTATCAAAAAGAAAGTGAGAAGAGGATAAACACGAACGCATCGTTGTCTCGATCGAGATTCGATTCACGTTAACTTGTTCAATTGTCTCTAGATCACTTTCGAATATAATATACGTTCGATAAACTTAATATATCAACGATATACGATACCGTATCATTGTTGTATACATTTTAAAACTATAGCACTAGTAGATAACTTACGTGTATTACATACTTCTCTAGGAATTTAGAAGCAACTTATATTTTATCTCGATCGTTTGCGAACTTCTCTTAGCCAATCCCCACTTCGTCGTTCCACCTACTTACTTCTCTCCTTTTTACTCTGCCGCGTGGTCCCCCCTCCCTCCCTCCTCGCAATGCATTAAATTCATCGTTCGTATTTCTCGCGTAATGTTCGCGACGATAATAAAGCTCGGAGGCGCGCTCGCTCGTATCCTGGTGGTCGCGTGCAAAAAATACGTTAATTCCGCGTAGCTTGCATGACCGTGCAAATAAATAAAACGGCAAACACATCGGGGCCGTGGCACCGTATTTTATATTTTATCCGGTTCGAATGATTGATTGCGCTCCGGTGTTGCTGCTACCGCCACAGAGTCCGCGAACGAACGTACGTACGTACGTACGTACGTACGAACGAACGAACGAACGTACGTAGGTACATACGTACGTACGTATGAGCGTACGTATGAACGTACGAACGAACGAACGAACGAACGAACGAACGAACGAACGATAGCATCTCTCGCGAAATGCCTTGCCACGGCCGCCATACCTACGGACTGTACTTGTCGTTTCACGCATTGTTTATTATTGTCCGATGCTTTTATCACGATCGACGTTATGTTGCCAGTCGGTATGGACTGCCTCGAGCACCGCACTACCCCCTTTACATAGAGCGCGTGAAAGGAGGACAAGGGGTGGACGAGAAGAGCCTCTAGGTCGCGTGTTTCATTCGCGAATTTTTTTTCTCTCTCTCTCTCTCTTTTTTCATTCTTTCTTTCTTTCTTTCTTTCTTTTCTTTTTTTTTCTTTTGTTGAAACACCACGTCGTGATCGATACTCGAAATAAAATTGATTTCTCTTAACGTATGATAGTTCAAGAGGCAAAAGATTCGTCCGCGAGATGAATAATTATTATCGTTACGCGAGAGTGATTACGATAATTATAACGAATATTATCTTTTCTGTCGATCGTATGTATCGGTATTATAAATTTTGTAATGTACAAAGAAATAAAAGTAAGAAAAGAGAAGAAAAATAATCACGCTTTTAATCTCGTACGAGAGCGTTGAAGGGGGAAAAAAAAAGAAGTTTTCTCATGTGTCTACCTATTATTCGTAAATATTTTTGGCATGGATCTTACGGGAAATTTGTTTTCTTCTTTTTTTTACGAAATACGCTGATAAAATAATATACGAAAGTAAAAGCGGAATAAGGGAGGCCAGTATGTGCTCACGCGCACGCTCGCGTTCCGCGTGTGTACCACGAGGAAGATCGTAATTACAGAAGCGAGACTGAAAACGCGCGCCTTCCTCCTTCGGAGCCTGCGAGGCACGATCTTCGATAAGTATAGTTGTTTCAGGATCGCGTCGATGCCTCTCTTTTACTCCCGCTATCTCGCATTATTGGTACAGGTCATGTGAAAAATTTATTGGCTCGAGCCGGATGCGTACTCCATCGTGTTCTCTTCTGCTTCTTCTGCTTCCTCTGCTTCTTCTTCGACGTTCCTGCAGGCAACTACTGTCATTTTTATATCTATCAATATTTCTACAAAAAATATCTACTCTGTAATACATAGCTAGTGATCGTTTCGTAGATCGATAACTTCGTACGATGATTAATTAAAAAATAGTTGCTCTAAAGAAAATTAGACTGCATCGAATATAACGAATCAAAGTATACTTCGCGATTATATTTTTATATTAATATGAATATTTGAAATAAGCGCGCTGAAACTGTTTTATCAACCTCGCGGTCGGTAAAAACCGAGGGGAGTTTTTAAATCCTGCCACCAGGTGGTATCGCTAGTAAAGTTTTTACCGTCTTGAAAAAAGAAAAAAAGAAATAGAGGAAAGAAGAAAAGGCAGGAGAAAAAAAAGAGCAGAATAGAAATGATTTAAATCGATCGATCTCAAGTACACAATCCCTTTAAACCGAACCCTACGAATTCTATTTGAAAAAAAAAAAAAAAAAAAAAAAAAAAATAACGAAGGCGATTTATTTCGTATATAATAAATTATTACATTGTTACGATAAAAAGAACATTGTTGATATCGTTGAAAATAAGATAGGCAGGTTCGATTTGATCGATCTCGATCGTGTAACAATTCATAATATAAACGAAGAACTTCGAAGTTGGATTCGGATAGCGAGACGAAAGGGTTACATTGACGCAAAGTAGTAAGCCTCAGGCAGATTCTAGTTGAGGTACAGATTTATTAGCGATAGAGCGTTTCGATAGCCGCTCGTGCATCACCACGCCCATTCCGCGTGGCCGAAGCACGGAGAGAACGAAAGGCTGTAAGAAGGGACGTAGAGAAGAGTAGAGAAGAGGTGAAGGAAGAGAAGGAGGATGAGGAGAAAGAGGAGGAGGTGGTGGAGGCAGAAGAGAAGGAGGAGGAGGAGGAGGAGGAGGAGGAGGAGGAGGAGGAGGAGGAGGGTTGAGCCCTCCTTGGCCTCGATGCGCTCGCAACGATGCGGAACGCTACGGCTGGCTGCTGCGCCGGCCCAAAGAACGCGATGCACGGGCCTACCGTCGATATAGCGCCGATGCTTTTCTTCTTCTTCTTCTTTTTCTTCTTATTTTTATTGTTATTGTTATTCTTATTCGCTTTATTCTTTCTATTCTTTTTTTCTTTATCCTCGTGCCTCGCTCGATCGAGCAGCCGGCGGAGGAACCTTCGACGATTTCTCGCCCTCTACGCCCGAGGTGCTCCGTGTTCTTACGAAGCTTCAACGAAGCTTTGATCTTTTCTCTCGATGATCGTGAGAATGAGGAAGATGTAATTGTTCCGTATTTTTTTATATTCATATTCAATTTTTTCGTCATAGAGTTTATCCCGTATTTATCTATATTATTGCGATTAATATATATATATATATATATATATATATGTGTGTGTGTATGTATGTATGCATGTATGTATATGTATATGTATATGTATGTCTTTAATTATAGTGTAAATGATGTTTTCAAAGATATCAAAGCAAAGATAATCACTTTTGAAACATGACCATTGTATTGGTACGACCGATTAGTTCTTTAATAAATAAAAATAAAAGTAGACAATCAGAAATGAAACGATTTATTCGCACGGAACAACTTTCTCTCTCTCTCTCTCTTTCTCTCTTTCTCTTTGCAGTCAGATTCGTTATTTCAGCTGGGGGGCGGATCGAAATTTCTAAAGAGGAGAATAAGAAGAGAACCGAGAATCGATCGAACGATTTAAAGAAGGTACTCTTCGTGGTTACATCGCGATAGACGCCCTCGACGATCGTTATATCTCACCGTGGCGATAATTAGCGATCGTAGTGGATGTAATCGATCGTTTAGTGCCAACAGACGCGAGAGATACATCCTGGAAAATCGGAGATCGGTAACTATATACATATACACACATTTATATATATATATATATATATATATATATATATATATATATAACAGAGAGCAGCGCGAAAGAGATAAAGAAGCATCGAACGGTGAATCTCTATCGGAAAGGAGCTTGCTTACGCCTCGGATTTATGGCTTTGATTACCAGTCCATATATACTCGTCTTCGTGATTTTGTATGGGTGAGTCGTGATCTTCCACGCCTCCCCTCTCTTTCTCTTACTCTCTGTTCTTCCTTTTCTCTCTTATTCACTCGCTCGCTCGCTCGCTCACTCACTCACTCTGTTTAACTCTCCTTCCGCTTCAACCCCATCCTCTATATAAAGTTATCGCATTCTCGTCCCGTAAGTGTCCATTGTCTTTCGGTACTTGGTATTACACTCCTACTCGATTTATCGACCGATGTAATTTCACTTTTACAATTGTCTTCGATCAAATTTTGACGTGGTATAAATCATTCCTCCAAAAAAAATTTTTTTGATTGGTTTCTACCTCCGATAGAATTCCTTTTTTTTTATTTCTATTCTTTTTGTTTATTTTTATTTTCTTTTTTTTTTGTTTTTTTTTTCCGAGATATGCGTTACGTTTCGAACGTTATAGATCTTCCCTTCAACAGTTTGATCGAGACAAATATTTCTGATCAATGAAATATTTTAAACAATGATATTATATATAGGAATGAATTTAATTCATTCTAATTTATCTCCAAATACTATTAGAATATTTTCGATTGCATAGCTATTTGCATATCCACGAACGAATAAATTCCTACTACATTTTGAACGTCATAGATCTTAGTTACCAAAAAATTGGAACGAAAGCGTTTCGTTGGAATAAAACAAACGTTCTCTCAAATATGTCGAACGATAACGCGATATAGGAATGAATTTAATTAATTCTAATTTATTTCTAAATACTTATTAGAATCTTTTCTATTGCGCAGCTATTTGCATATCCACGAATGGATAAATTTGTCCAACATTTTTCAAGATCATGTGATATCGCAATGAATTTAATTTATCTTTCGAAACACTATATTAGAATCCTTTCGATTGCCTGGCGTATGTAATTATTTGCAGAGCAAATCTACGAGTCGATAAATTGAAAACAAAGAAAAATTGTTTCGACGAAAGCTCGAATGTTCGTAGATGTTTCGTTTTTTTTCTTTTCCGATAAAAATGTACGCACACACACACACACACACACAAATATAGAGAGAAAAAGAGAAAGATAGAGAGAAATGGAGTATCATGAGATACCGGATGATCCACGTTGATCTTTCGATCGTGGAACGGCAGTTAGGAAGCACGTTTAACGCGCGCCGAGGACGCCCCACGTCGAGCGGTGAGAAGATGAGAAACGTCGCGGGAGGTCCTGTCCTTAAGGAAAGGGCCAACGATTGATGGACATCCTCGGCTACACGAGCCTGATTATTCGGTGCTCGCGTCTCTCCTTTTCCTTCTCTTTTCTTCTCTTCTCTTCTCTTCTCTTCTCTTCTCTTCTCTTCTCTTCTTATTCTTATTCTTATTCTTCTCCTTATCCTTCTTTTTCTTCTCCTTCCTCTTTCTCTTCTTCTTCTTCTTCTTCTTTTTCTTTACCTTCTTGTACACACGGACGCAATATGAACGGTGCACGGAACGTGTACGCACTTTGGTAATCACCGGTCGTTAGCGCCTCATTCACACTTCGACTATCGATATATCGTCTCGATGATCGCTCGAGAAGGACGAATAAAAGAGTTGCGACATCCCAATGAAATCTCACGTTTCTTTAACACGTATAATATATGTATGTATGCACGTACGTACTTACGTACGTACTTATACGTACCTACTATCTCTGTATAAATACGTATGTGTGTATGTGTATATATATGTGTGTGCCCAGTTTGCATTTGATTCGTAATCCATTTTGATTTTTTTTCTCTTTATGTTCGTTTTTTCTTTTTCCTTTTCTACTCAACTGTGAATGGTCTTGTTTAATATCGTTATTGAATTTTCTATTTAGAATATCTATATACACATAGGTATGCAATGGTGGCTATATATTGGTTTTCTTCAATAACCAATGGTAACAGCAAATTTAATGGCTTACTATCGTATTTCTCGATTATTCAAATGTATTATTTTACGAGTAAACAATTACTACTAGATAGGTATTCTCGTTTCGTTTTATGTAATGGTAAAATATTCATCGTGACGTTTCATAAGCAAGAATATGCTATCGTTTGTCATTACACTTATACAAACTTCAAACACATATATCCTATCATACTCCTATCGGACTTTCATACTATTTACAATATATGAACACTCGATCATTATTCTTCTCTTTTAAAGAGAGACACTTAAGTATCTCGACAGTTACTGTTCCTCTCTGTACCTTAAGAAAATCATGAATAGGAAATTAACGAACGTGCAATAATGGAAACCTTTCGAGTTAGTTTTGCATCGAATAATGAATAAGGGGCCAACGTAATATAAATAATTTCATTTAAAGAGGCATATAGAAAATAACACGTTTAGAAGAAAATAAAAAATATGGGCGAGAGAGATAGAGACGGAAAGAGAGAGTGAGAAAGAGAGAGAAAGAGAGAGAGAGAGAGAGAGAATAAGGAAGGATGTAAACGTAGGTACCCGTGAATAATCGGTCTCTCTTTCTCGCGCTAATGCGCGTTTCATGCAAATGCACGTGGGCCTTCGTGCGAGATAAGAGCGGCGCGCGAGAGACGTTAAAAGGTCCGGCCTTCTCAACACCTCATCTTTTCTGGTAAGCCTTGATGATCTTCGAAACTGGTTGGCTCATTAATATGTGAAGGGTGGTGCCACCTACTGGGCGGAGCAGCAGGTCATTGAAACAATGGTGTTATGACTAGATATCGTCAGGATCGTATGTGTATCTCGCTTTCTCTCTTACAGTCGATTGATTCCACCCGATGATCGATCGATCGTTCTCTCTCTCTTTTATATTTTTTTCTTTCTTTCTTCGGTAACTAGCCCGTGGCTTTAGCATCAAAGCCTAAGACCCCATTGAGATTTCTCGTTTCTTCTTTCTCTATCTTTCTCTCTCTCTCTCTCTTTCTCTTTCTCGTTTTTGCATCATAGCTTCTTATAATTGTCTAAATCATCAGTGATACTTTAGTCCTTATCTAGATTAGTATTAGAAAATATCTAAAATTACGATCTAAGTATGAAAATGTTCGTCGAGTGATACTTCCATTTCTCATATCGTGATTAGTATAAGAAAATTTTGAAATTGTTAAAAAAAGATAGAAAGAAAGAAAAGTGTTCTGATAATTTTATATTACTCTAAAAAGAAAGGAAAAGAAAAGAAACGACGACAATAATGGATTGAACCTACGAAAAACACAAGTAAAACCAACACCATTCTAACTGGATCCAGTGGTCCTAGTTCTCATCCTCATCCTCATCCTCATCCTCCTTCTTGAAGAAGGGTAGAGTGCCAGTCATATATTAAAGGACCGTTGGGGACACCTAACAAGCTGGCAGGACACGTTTCCCAGAATCAGGCGGACTTGGGATGCTACCCTCCCGCGAGACTCCCTTCTCCTCTCTCTCTCTTTTTCTTTCTCTCTCTCCTTTCTTTTACCCATCGTTCGCACGTTATCCATCTTTTTTCCTCTACCTTTTTTCTTTTTTCTACACTTTATTTTTCCTTTCTCTCCTTTCTCTTTTTATTCCACTGGCGACAAAAATGATGGTAAAGTTGACCGTGAGGAACGTAAGAGATCATCGAAATAAATTATAATTACTTTATTTAACTTCTAGAGCAACATTTAATATAACATTTATAAGGATAAATATTCATCGATTTTTAATCGAATCAATTCAACCTCGAAAGAAAATATTCGCGGGGTAAGCACTTGATGAGGGATATATGAGACACTATTGGCGATTGATCGGGCCTACGACGGTGATGAAATTGTTCGATGCGATTGTTGAATCGTCCAGAAAGTGTTATCGGTATTTGAAGATCGTAAATGTGTGTGTTCTTATCTCACATCAGGTCTCAATAACGTGTACCGTGTTTAGCTCTTTTTTGATACGAGTCGTTGAACGGGAAATAGGTATGTATGTCCTTTATTCCTTATCGTTAAAAACACAAAGGTAAAAAGGAAAAGAGATAGATAACGGTTCCTTTATCCAGAAAAGTTTTTGTTTTCGCGATGAAAAAGTCGGCTCGCGTATAGAGGGAAACAATTCCCTGTTGGCATTCGGCAAGCCAATAAATTAATCCAAGCGAGTTCGACCGAGGTAAGCCTTCGCTTTCGGGTGCTTCCTAAAATACCCGAACGAGTTTACCAGAAATAAAAACAAGTCTTAATTAAATGAAACGGTCGTCGTCGTCGTCGTCGTCGTCGTCGTCGTCGTTGTCGTTGTCGTCGTCGTCGTTGTGGTTAGCCGGACTTCGCCCTCGCTCTCCAACATCCTCTACAGTTCGATAGTTCCGCCATGTTCTTTTTTTATGTCGAATTTAGTGCGCTGCGTTCCGGCTCGAGTAAAAGGAGGAAGAAGTGGAGAAGGAGGAGGAACAGGAGGAGGAGAAAGATCGTTTAGGAGTAAGCGTACACTCGTATACTATTATTCGATTACACGAGAGCACCCTTCGAGAGTGCAACTTTATTATCACCATACGACTAATCGCGATTCATCTCTTAACGTTGTTAATAATTTATTTTCACCATCTATAACTAACGAGAAAGAGAAAGAGACAGAGAGATAGTATCGAGTTTGTTATAAATTTTATCGCTAAAGTTAATAACACACCTGTACGTGGTGTTAGGTTTATGTTTCTAATTATACTTTTGTTCAATATATTCTCTCAACTACATATATATATGTGTATATATATATATATATATATATATATATATATATATATATATATCCGGATTTATGTTCATGCACTGTATTAAAATATTATTCGAGTGTTTATTTTGATCTCGATAAGATCGGACTTTCGATTAGATATATTAGAGATTTAATTTCATTCATTTGACAAAAAAATTATAGGCGTAAATAGGAGGAAATTGTTGTATTCGATCGAAAGAAAGTTCCGCCTACGCTTCTGATTGGTCCTTCCTCGTTGTTCAGAGGACTCGTCGAGGACTTCCCTTTTGCGGTCCCAGCTCAGGTAGCATGGTCGTAGTATCAGAAACACATCGTGTCTTACACGAACTGCGTCCGATAACACTATTACCCGAAAGAATTCACGCGGTTCTCTTCCTTTCACGATTAGAGTAGCTTTCCCAAAGTGGGCTGAGAGCCCACTATATCGGCATTCTTTCGTTCGTACTTAATTAAGTCGACCGTTTCGAATCGATTTCTTATCCGCGGACATGTTTTTTGGATTTTAAAAAGGCTGACAAAAAATATCTGGTAGTAACTCGAGATTACGATTTGTTCTTGGAATCGTGATAAATATTTCGTGATAACTAATCTAATCTGACGATGTGATTTTGATTTAGCTTTTTAACGTATTACGAATCGTTATATTTTTCGTTATAATTGGCGATATTAGAGAGTATTAAGATTTTTAATTTACATTTACAGAGAAATAGAAAATCTATGAGCTTGTTGTATGTCGACGAACAATCTTTCACGTGTGATTCTTAATCATCTCTAAATTAGAAAGTATCGGGATTAACAGGATCGTACGGTTCTCACGAAGCGAATAATTTTAAAATGCGTCGTGGATGTCAAAAAGCAGCTGGGTACATCATCGAGCCGTCGTTAAATTCGATAGGTACCTTATGTGACAGTTCGATTAGATCGACGAGTTCACAATGGAATTTCGATTCGCCTCGCGTCGAGGCACAATTCCTCTGATCACGTCCTTCCTTCTATAATACGAGTACGCACACACACATACACGGCTTACGTCTGTTAACACGCATTGATGTGTTATTACGCGCCCTCTCAAATTATTTTCGAACCGATCGAAGCACGCGCTGTCTCGATCGACGTTGGGAGATTGATGATTGACGCTTTTCGTAGGTTTGTTACGAATGTCCTTGCGAAAAGCTAACCTGCCGATGAATTAACGATTTATCAGATATACCTAATTATAAGTATAACCGCTGACGATTCATTAAACACGAGTTCGACTTATTTTTTAACTCGCACGATTATGAACAAATTTCTGATCGGATATATTGAAAGAAAGAAAAGGAAGAAGGAAAAAGAAAAAAAGAAAAAGGAACAAAAATTATAGATATAAAAAAGAAAGAAAGAAGAAAAGAGCGTAAGAGAGTTTGAACAATGGAGGATTAAGAATTCAGGATAAAAATTCTTACGATGACAGGTTAGGACCAGAAAGGTAGGAGGGTAGGGAAAGGGTCAAGGGTAATGCATTCCGTGAGTTGACACTCGTAGCTGGTTCGAATGTTTCGGATTTTTTCTCTTCCCCTCTTCGTCTCGACCTTTTGTCCTCTCGATGCATCTTATACCTCTCATCCTCCAACCAGCTGTATCCAACAACACGCGGCGTATTATAGGCCCACGGAACCGGGGATAGAGAGGAGAGGGAGAGAGAAAGAGAGGGATAGAAAGAGAGAGAGAGAGAGAGAGAGAGAGAGAGAGAGAGAGAGAGAGAGACCTTGCCTGTGTAGTACGGTTCGTGTTCTCGGTTCTTGGAATCGCTAATTAGTGTCCACCTTGTTTTATTTCCATGCCGCTCGTTCGGAGCCTTAAAATTGGTGTCCACGCTAGGAACGACAACACCGAATCCTTCATAGGGTAAGCTCTCGAGACGGATGCGACGCTTCTGCCGAAGATTTCTCTTACATTTATTTCGATTCGAATTATTGCTCGAAAGATTTCGATGCGACGTATCGAAAGTCAATTTGTAAATGTCGGCATGTGTTTTTTTTATCCTTTTTCTTTCTTTTTTTTTTCTACTCGTAATATTTCATCATCGATTATTATTACTATTTATTATTATTATTATTATTATTATTATTATTACTACTATTATTATTCGCAAATGATGATCATTAAATTCAATCGCCTGAAGTGTATATAGATAATATTCAAATGGAATTAATCAAATTTATCAAGATCTTAGATCTAGATAATACAAAGTGATTAAATATACGAAACGCTAAAGGATCATTTTCTTCGACAGGAGCGATCGTTTTTATCTTAGAAACGTAATTACCTGGTATAATTATCCATGGCGAGAGTTCGGAAGCGTGCCGGCGAGACTTTATCGGACTTCTTCAACGAATTTCTCGAATGACTTACGTTTCTTTCGATCTTTCGCACCTCTTCGGTAGTTCTACCTCCTTTTCCTTCGTTTTGATCCACGTTGCTGATCCCCCGGTGTCCGGATGAAACGGGCTTGATTCTTGGAATCACTAATTAGTGTCCTTTTGCTTTCTTCTTTTCCAATCGGTGGACGAAGAAGAAGAAGACGAAGACGAAGACGAAGAAGAAGGGTCCACGAGCGGATGGATCCGATCGAATAGATCGTCGAGGACTCGTTCGCCGAGACTGACTGACGCCTTTAACGATATGTATCATATGTTTACGAACCTAATACTACACAACAACGCGATTCGTTCCTTCGACGAACGTCTCTACTGTTTACGATACTAATAAAAGACTTTTGTTTTACTCAGAGTCAGCAAGTAAAATACCTGGAAACAGATCGATGATGTTATTCTTCGTACATCAACTATTTGTTTGTTTACACTCTCGCGAATCAGAAAAAGTCGACAAGTATTGTTTGTAAGGTATGATACATTTCTTCGAGGAGTTTGAACGTGTCTACTGTTTACGATGTGAATGGTATATTATATCAATGAATGAATGTTTTTTCTTAGTCAAAGTCGAGTATTAGAATTCTTCGAAACAGATCGATAACGTTGTTCGTTGTACATCAAATTGTTTTTTCGTTTACACTTTCGCGTATCAGAGAACGAAATTAATTTTTATCGAAAAATTTGTTGGGGAAAAAAAAAAGAAATCAAAGTGCTTATCTATAGGAAAGACTGAAAGTTGATCTAGCCATAGAAGGACCATATATCGTTACCGACGATCCACGGATGTTTGCACGTCCTTTGCCAGGAACAGGACGACGACGGAATAAAGCAGAAACGTGACTGGCGCTCCTCGCGATTTACGTCAAAAGCGGCATCGTGAACTCTCGCATACCGAATAACGACGTCGTCAAGAATAATATCTCCTATGTAGATTCGATTTCCGATAGAACGGGGATCGTACCATGAATGCGAGTGGAAGAGAATGGTCGAATAATTTTTCTTAAGAGTCGAATCGAAAACGTTATAGTTATAAAGTTCGGTAATTTAGAAAATGGTCGTTGTGATTCGGAGGAAACATCTCGAAAGAGATTTATCTATTTAATAGGCTCGATATCGTTCGGAACGATGACGAAGAGATCCGAGCTGACCGGTTCCCACAATTTAAAGTAGTACAATCTGTGGAAGTACCCATAAATATCTTTCCCATCGAGAGAAGCCAGTCGGACATCTCACGTTTGAAAGTTTCAGTAGCCAGGCGGCGGATCGT